>NW_025195716.1:0-1958 GCF_004010195.1 Chiloscyllium plagiosum
AACATAGTCTGCACAACACTCCATGCCGAGTCGATAGTCCGGTTCACTGAGCCATACACTGACAGCCTGCACAGCTCTCCATGCTGGCCATATAGTCCGGTTTACTGAGCCATACACAGACATAGTCTGCACAGCTCCCATGCTGGCCTGATAGTCAGGTTTACTGTGCCATACACTGACATAGTCTGCGCAGCTCACCATCCTGGCCCGATTGTCCGGTTTACTGAGACATGCACTGACATAGTCTGTACAGCTCTCCATTCTGGTCCGATAGTCCGGTTTACTGAGCCATACACTGACATAGCCTGCACCGCTCTCCATGCTTGGCCGATAGACCGGTTTACTGAGCCATGCACTGACATAATCTGCACAGCTCCCCATGCGGTGCAGATAATCCGGTTTACTGAGCCATACACTGTCATAGTCTGCACCACTCTCCATGCTGGCCCGATAGTCCGGTTTACTGAGCTATACACAGACATAGTGTGCACCGCTCTCCATGCTGGCCTGATAGTCCGGTTTACTGACCCATACACTGACATAATATGCACAACTTCCATGCTGGCCTGATAGTCCGGTTTGCTGAGCAATACACTGACATAGTTTGTACAGCTCTCCAGACTGACAAAATTGTCCGGTTTGCTGAGGCATACACTGACATAATCTGCACAAATATCCATGCTGGCCCGATAGTCTGGTTTACTGAGCCATACACAGACATAGTGTGCACAGCTCTCCATGCTGGCCTGATAGTCCGGTTTACTGACCCATACACTGACATAATATGCACAACTTCCATGCTGGCCTGATAGTCCGGTTTGCTGACCAATACACTGACATAGTTTGTACAGCTCTCCAGACTGACAATATTGTCCGGTTTGCTGAGGCATACACTGACATAGTCTGCACAAATATCCATGCTGGCCAGATTGTCCGGTTTACTGAGCAAAACACTGACAAACTTTGAACAGCTCTCCTTGCTGACCCGATAGTCCAGTTTACTGAGCCACATACGGACATAGTCTACACAGCTCTCCATGCTGGCCCGCGAGTCCAGTTTACTGAGCCATACACTGACATAGTCTGCACAGATCTCCATGCTGGCCCGATTGTCCGGTTTACTGAGCCATACACTGACATAGACTGCACAGCTCTCAATGCTGGACCGAAAGTCCGGTTTACTGAGCCATACACGGACGTAGTCTGCACAGCTCTCCATGATGAGCAGATAGTCCGGTTTACTGAGCCTGACACTGACATAGTCTGCACAAATCTCAATGCTTGGCCAATAGTCCGGGTTAACGAGCCAAACACTGGCATTTTCTGCACACCTCTCCATGCTGGGCAGATATTCCAGTTTACTGAGCCATACAGTGACATTATCTGCACAACTCTCCATGCTGGCCAGTTTGTCCGGTTTACTGACCAATACACTGACAAAGTTTGCACAGCTCTCCGGGCTGCGCCGATAGACCGGTTTACTCAGCAATACACTGACATCGTCTGCACCGCTCCCCATGCAGGGCAGATAGTCCGGTTTACTGAGTCTGACACTGACATAGTCTGCACAGCTCCCCATGCTGGACCGATAGTCCAGTATACTGAGCAATGCACTGACATAGTCTGCACAACTCTCCATGCAGGGCAGATAGTCCGGATTACTGAGTCATACACTGACATAGTCTGCACAGTTCTCCATGCTGAGCAGATAGACCGTTTTACTGAGCCTGACACTGAAATAGTCTGCACAGCTCTCCATGCTGGCCCCGTAGTCCGGTTTACTGAGCCATACACTGACATAGACTGCACAGCTCTCAATGCTGGACCGAAAGTCCGGTTTACTGAGCCATACACGGACGTAGTCTGCACAGCTCTCCATGATGAGCAGATAGTCCGGTTTACTGAGCCTGACACTGACATAGTCTGCACAACTCTCCATGCTGGGCAGATAGTCCGGT
>NW_025195716.1:2811-4521 GCF_004010195.1 Chiloscyllium plagiosum
AGTCTTGCACCTCCTGCGGTTGCAGGGTAAGGTGCCGGGAGTGGAGGTTGGGTTGGTGGGGGGTGTGGATCTGACGAGGGAGTCACGGAGGGAGTGGTCTTTACGGAATGCTGATAGGGGAGGGGAGGGAAATATATGTTTACTGAGCCATACACTGACATAGTCTGCACAGCTCCCCATGGTGGGACGATGGTCCGGTTGACTGAGACATACACTGACATAGTCTGCACAGCTCTCCATGCTGGCCAGTTAGTCCGGTTTACTGAGCCACACACAGACATAGTCTACTCAGCTCTCCATGCTGACCCGATAGTCCGGTTTACTGAGCCATACACTGACATATTCTGAACAGCTCTCCATGCTGGCCCGATTGTCTGGTTTACTGAGCCATACACTGACATAGTCTGCACAGCTTTGCATGCTAGACCGAAAGTCCGGTTTACTGAGCCATACACGGACATAGTCTGCACAGCTCCCCATGCTGGGCAGATAGTCCGGTATACTGAGCCCGACACTGACATAGTCTGCACACCTTCTAATGCTGGCCTGATAGTCCAGTTTACTGAGCCATACACTGACATAGTCTGCACAGCTCTCCCTGCTGGCCTGATAATCCGGTTTACTGAGATATACACTGACATAGTCTTCACAGCTCTGCATGCTGGGCAGATGGTCCGGTTTACTGAGCCATCCACTGACATAGTCTGCACAGCTCTCCATGCTGGGCAGATATTCCGGTTTACTGAACTATACACTGACATAGTCTGCACAGCTTACCATGCTGGCGCGATAGACCAATTTACTGAGCCATACACTGACATAGTCTGCACCCCTCCCCAGGCTGGGCAGATTGTCCGGTTTACTGAGCCATACACTGACATAGTCTGCACAGCTCTCCATGTTGGCCCGATAGTCCGGGTCACTAAGCAATACACTGAGATAGTCTGCACATCACTCCATGCTGGCCCGATAGTCTGGTTTACTGAGCCATACACTGATACAGTCTGCACAGCTCCCTTGCTGGCCCGATTGTCCGGTTTACTGAGCCATACACTGACATAGTCTGCAGAGCTCTCCACGCGGGGCCGATAGTCCGGTTTACTGAGGCATACACTGACATCGTCTGCAAAGCACCCCATGCTTGGCAGTTGGAAGGGTTTACTGAGCTATACACTGACATAGTCTGCACAGCTCTCCATGCTGGGCCGATAGTCCGGTTTACTGAGCCATACACTGACATAGTCTGCACAGCACTCCATGCTGGCCCGTTAGTCCGGTTTACTGAGCCATACACTGACATAGTCTGCACAGCTCTTCATGCTGAGTCGATAGTCTGGTTTACTGAGCCATACACTGACATAGTCTGCACAGCTCCCCATGCAGGCCAGATTGATCGGTTTACTGAGCCATACATTGACATAGTCTGCACAGCTCTGCATGCTGGCCCGATAGTCCAGTTTACTGAGCCATACACTGTCATAGTCTGCACAGTTCTGCACGCTGGGCAGATTGTCCGGTTTACGAAACCATACAGTGACATAGTCTGCACAGCTCTCCATACTGGGCCGATAGTCCTGTTTACTGAGCCATACACTGACACAGTCTGCACAGCTCCCATGTTGGCCTGAATGTCAGGTTTACTGAGCCATGCACTGACATAATCTGCACAACTCTCCTTGCTTGTTCCATACTCCGGTTTACTGAGCCATA
>NW_025195717.1:0-4522 GCF_004010195.1 Chiloscyllium plagiosum
GCACAGAACAGGCCCTTCGGCCCACACTGTTGTGCCGAAAATTAATCCTAATTTAAAATAAAATAACTTAACCTACGCACCCCTCAATTCAATGCTGTCCATGTGCATGCCCAGCAGTCACTCAAATGTACCTAATGACTCTGCTTCCATCACCACCGCTGGCAACGCATTCCATGCATTCGCAACTCTCTGTGTAAAGAAACTACCTCTGACGTCTCCTCTATACCTTTCTCCTAATATCTTAAAGCTATGACCCCTCATGCCAGTCGATCCTACCCTGGGGAAAGGTTTCTAGCTATTGACTCTATCCATGCCTCTCATTACCTTGTATACCTCGCTCAGGTCACCTCTCTTCCTCCTTTTCTCCAGAGAGAAAAGTCCAAGTTCAGTCAACCTCTCTTCATTAGACAAGCCCTCCAATCCAGGCAGCATTCTAGTAAACCTTCTTTGTACCATCACCAAAGCCTCTGTATCTTTCCTATAGTAGAGCGACCAGAACTAGACACAATATTCCAAGTATGGTCTCACAAGGGACTTGTAGAGCTGTAGCAAAACCTCACAGCTCTTAAATTCGATCCCCCTGTTAATAAAATCCAAAACGCCATATGCTTTCTTAACAACCCTATCCACTTGGGTGACAACTTTGAGGGATCTATGTACTTGAACACATCTATTCTCCATACTGCCAAGAATCCTGTCTTTAATCCTATATTCAGCATTCAAGTTTGATCTTCCGAAATGCATCACCGCATTTATCCAGGTTATGATTTGTAGATGCCGGTGTTGGACTGGGGTGGACAAAGTTAAAAATCACACAACACCAGTTATAGTCCAACAGGTTTAATTGGAAGCACATTAGCTAGTTGGACCTGTTGGACTATAACCTGGTGTTGTGTGATTTTTAACTTTATCCAGGTTGAACTCCATCAGCCATTTCTCAGCCCAGCTCTGCATCCTGCCTCTTTGCGTTGCAGCCTGCAATACCCTTCGATACTGTCAACAGCACCTCTGACCTTTGTGTCATCTACAAATTTACTAACCCACCCCACAACCTCCTCATTCAAGTCATTTGTAGAAACTACAAAAAGCAGAGGCCCAAGAACAGAGCCCTGCGGAACACCACTCAACATTGACCTCCAGGCAGAATACTTTCCATCTACAACCACTCTCTGTCAGCCTTCTGTCAGCCAACCAATTCTGAATCCAGGTAGCCAAATCTCCCTGTATCCCATACTTCCTGACTTTATGAATGAGCCTACCATGGGGAACCTTATCAAATGCCTTACTAAAGCCCATATATACCACATCCACTGCTCGACCTTCGTCGAACTGTCTCATCACCTCCTCAAAGACCTCAATAAGATTAGTTAAGCATGACCTGCCCCTCACAAAGCCATGCTGACTGCCTTTAATCACGCTATGCTTTTCCAAATAGTCATAAATCCTATCCCTCAGAATTATTTCCAGAACCTAGCTGACCACAGATGTAAGACTGACTAGTCTGTAATTGCCAGGTATTTCCCTGTTACCTTTCTTGAAAAGAGGAACAACATTCGCCTACTTCCAATCCTCCGGTACGACTCCCATGGAGAGTGAGGAAGCAAAGATCTTCACCAGAGGCTTAGCAACCTCCTTGCTTGCTTCCCGGAGCAACCTGGCATAGATCTGGTCTGGCCCTGGGGACTTATCAATCTTAATGTTTGCCAAGTCCCAAGTCCCTAATGTGGTTGAATTGAAAGGGCAGGGTTCACCTCAAATTGTACCTCTAAACTTGTTTCAATATGATTGAGCTGATCATGCCAGCATTCGAATTTAAGGCAATCTGTGTGCCACAGGATAAAAAGAGGGCAAAAAGAGGCCCTCTGTGGAGACCAGCAAGCATTCTGCTTTCCCTAGGTTCTATCCCAGAGGGAAATCTGTGAGTTTGGAATGACTATACTGATCATACTGGATCTGTGGAGAATACAAGAGGAATACAATTTGAAGAATACACGATGGGTTGAACCGGGATTTCTCATTTGTTAGTTTTACCGTTGTATACTTCTGGGGTAGCAGCAATATAACTTTTGAGGAACTTGTTTTTTCTTGTCTCACTCCCAATGTGGCAGTGAGTACCAAAGAATCCTAAGCCAGGCAGGCCTCAAGCCTGAAACCTCGGTTGGCCTCTAACAGAAAATCATTCTTGTGTACGTGATCTGGAGTACTTGTGTACTGAATTGTAACTTATAAATGGGGAGGTGATGGCCTAGTGGTATTATCGCTGGACTGTTCACCCAGAGACCCAGGTAATGTTCTGACACTCTGGGTTTGAACCTTGCCATGGCAGATGGTAACATTTGAATTCAATAGAAAAAGTCTGAAATTAAGAGTCTTATGATGATCATGAACCCATTGCTGAATGTCGGAAAAACCTATCTGGTTCACTGATGTCCTTTAGGGAAAGAAACTGCCACCCTTATTTGCTCTGACCTACATGTGACTCCAGACCCATAGCAATGTAGTTAACTCTCACCGGCCCTCTGGGCAATTAGGGATGGGGCAATAAATGCTGACCTAGCTAGTGATGTCCATATCCCATGAATGAATAAAGAATAAAGGAAATGCATTTGGAAGAGACAAATACTTAATAGGATATTTGCAGGTTATTCTGGAAGGGTGAGGTACAATGCATTAATGGCATTCTTAACCTTTCATTACCTTTGTGATGTTCTCATGTTTCAGGTCCCAAGCTATGAATTCCTGACTGAAAAACTGCAATTTTATCAGTCACAACATAACGAAAGTGTCCGGTCGGGCTTTTTTGACCTCGTCTTCTTCAAGGATGCAATGACACACTTGATGAAAGTGAGATTTTACATTTTAGTTAATCATAGAATGTGCTGTAAATATTATATCTATGCTTTTCATAGGATAAGGTCAGAGTGGAACAGAAGTAAAACAAAGTTCTGTAAACAATTATTCACAAAAAAATTCAAAGCTTTCATAAATATTACAAATTTCATTCAAATCTAGTCAACATTTTGTGAACTAGCTTTATTCCTAGCATTAGGAATTTCAAAATATAAATTACATTCTTCATCAGAAACTGGTTGCATTTAGCACTGGCCCTTTTGGTTCCAGCAGCAGACTCAACATGGGCATCTACGAGAAACCTGTTACCTGGATTTCCCCTCCCCCCACCTTATCCCAGTTCCAACCTTCCAACTTGGCACTGCCTTCATTATCTGTCCTGGCTGTCCATCTTCCTTCTTACCTATCCACTTCACCCTCCTCTCTGACCTATTACTATTACCTCAACCTCCATCTACCTATCGCACTCTCAGCTACCTTCTCTCCAGCCCGACCCCCCTCTCATTTATCTCTCCACCCCCTCAACTCACAGCCCCATTCCTGATGAAGAGCTCTTGCCTGAAACGCGTTTCTCCTGTTCCTCGAATGCTGCCTGACCTGCTGTGCTTTTCCAGCACCACACTCTTGACTTTGATCTCCAGCATCTGCAATTCTCATTTTCTCCTACACCTCCTCCCACCCTGCCTCTTGTAAAAACATAATCCCTTACTCACAATTCCTCTGCTTCTGCTGCATCTGCACCATTCCACCATATAACATCCCAGATGGCCTTCTTCCTCAAGGACCTCAATATTCCCTCCCATGTGGTCGATAATGCCCTCCAGTGCACTTCTTCCACTTCTCACACCTCTGCCCTTGAACCTTAACCCCCAATCGCAACAAGGATAGAATTGCCATGGTCCTCACCTTGCACCCCACCAACCTCCAGATACAACACATCATCCTCCGCCATTTCCACCACTTACAAATCAGACCCCACCACCAGGGATATATTTCCCTCCCCACCCCTATCCACATTCCACAGAGACCATTCCCTCCGCAACTGCCTTGTGAGGTCCACGCCCTCCTCCAACTCACTTTCTACTCCCAGCACCTTTCCTTGCTACTGCAAGAAGTGCAAAACCTGCACCCACAGTGCCCCCCCTCACCTCCGCCCAAAGCCCTAAAGGTTCTTTCCCCATCCAACAGAGATTTGCCTGCACTTCCACACACATCATCTACTTGCTACTGCAAGAAGTGCAAAACCTGCACCCACAGTGCCCCCCTCACCTCCGCCCAAAGCCCTAAAGGTTCTTTCCCCATCCAACAGAGATTTACCTGCACTTCTGCACTTCCACACACATCATCTACTGTGTCTGTCGCTCTCGGTGTAGTCTTCTCTACATTGGGGAGACAGCTCACCAACTTGCGGAATGTTTCCGAGAACATCTCTGGTACCCACTGCCCTGTGGCCAAACTCCCCCTCCCACTCTGCCAAGGACATGCAAGTCCTGGGCCTCCTCTACCGCCAAACTCTAGCCACCTGACACGTGGAGGAAGAACTCCCCATCTTTCGCCTTGGAACCCTCCAACCACACAGAATCAATGTAGATTTCACCAGTTTCCTCATTTTTCCTCCTCCCACCTTATCCCACATCCAAACTTGCAACTCAGCACCACCCTCTTGAATTGT
>NW_025195718.1:0-3058 GCF_004010195.1 Chiloscyllium plagiosum
ACACAGTTGAGTTCCTTTTGAAAGGCAGTCCCCAAATCCCTTGCCCACAAGGAAATAGTGGCAGTGTCCTTACCTCTGGACCAGGAGGATCAGGCTCAGAGTTGAGGAACAGCATCTTTGAAGAGGCTGATTAGTAAACCTGCCCAAACAACCAGGCCATACTATCTCCCAGCTGTCCCTGCCTGAGCCTCCAAACAGAACCTTCCTGTAGTTTCTCTCCTGTCAGACTCTCCCATTGCTCAGTTTGTCCAGGATTCCCTCCTGCTGCTGCACTGCTCCTGTCCCTCACGGACCTGTCCATCCTCCAGTATCCTCCACCTTCATTGTTTACAATCTCATTACACCAGTTCTCCAGCCCCGCCCCTTCCCGTCTATAGATACTGCTCAGTGGTTAGCACTGCTGCCTCACAGCACCAGGTACCTGGTTTCGATTCCAGCCAAACCCAGAGTTTGTGCATTCTCCCCGTGTCTGAGCGGGTTTCCTCCGGGTGCTCCGGTTTCCTTCCCCAATCCAAAGATGGGCAGGACAGGTGAATTGGCCATTCTAAATTGCCCATAGTAATACATTAGTCAGGGGTAAATATAGGGTCGGGGAATGGGTCTGTGTAAGTTTTGGAGGGTCATTATGGACTTGTTTGGCCGAAGGGCCTGTTTCCATACTGGAGGGATTTTGATATATTGGGCAGCAGCTGCTGTCAATCACCCAGGCTCCTGTTTGATCGCGAGCACGTGCTGTAGGAGAGGAGACCAGTGTATGGGCACAGTGTTAGACAATTGTGGGAGTATGCACAGTGCCTGGGAATAAGGCTGTGGTTGTGAGGGATTAATCTGTCATGGGCATCTTCCTCCCTCTGGGAGCAGGACCCAGGGGAATGGCCCGTTTCATGGCCCCCTGACGTGATCAGACTATCAGTGGCCCAGCATTTTGCAGAAAGTTATCAGAACTCTTTTGTGAAGATTTAGGGTTTTTATGGAAAGCGACAAGGACGGGCCTGCAATTAGAGTTATAATTTGGTTCATTTTAGTAAGACGGGATTTGGCTAGAGTGTGCAGGAAGCAGTGTATGCAGGATGGTTGTCATCAGAGCATTCACCAACACCCCCCCAGGTGGACTCAGAGTCAGACTCATTGATTTGGTTCTTAGTCCGCAGACAAGAGCTAGGAAACTGAATTCAAAGAGAGGAGAGAGTGTGTGAGAACTGGGCGTGGAGGAAAGGAGTGAGGAGGTTGATTTTTGACTGAGAGTTAAAACTTTGGGGAACAAGAAACTACAATTTAATACTATAATTGTCTTATAAAGATCCATCCTGTATTAACGTGGTGAGTTGTTTTCTCAGTTGTAGAGTACTGAAAGGGTGGATTTGTGGATGAGAAATTCAAATTGAACTTCATGTTCAGATCTGATTAGTTACTTGATCCGTGCCGATCTGAATATCATTGGCTTTTTCATGTGGAAGCAAAGGTGTGTATTCTGTCCGTGGGCGAATATTTCAAATGTCAGTGTGACTGGAAACATTACTGAGGTACAGCCAAGTCCATGTTATGTGCTGAGTGTGGAGAAAGAGTTCATTTGTTTTTGAAAGTCTGAAAAATCATGGCACGTTTCCCAGGAACAAGTAAGCCACAGCTTTGCTTTGTAGAAGGACAAGTCTTTAATTAACCATGCAACCAGAAAGACACAAGGATACCTGCACAATGGGAAACACTATGAAAACGGGATTGTTAGAAAAGAGTTCATTCTCGATCATGGATTGCAATCCATTGACGTTGTCACGTCGGTTCCAGCACCATGGGGAAATACTGGAAATATGAAGAATGCAGTGTAGGTTTCAGTTATTAAACTGTAAAAACTGCAGAACAAGGATGTTGCCAGGGCTCAGGGGTCTGAGTTATAGGAAGAGGTTGGACAAGCGAGTTTTACACAGAGGGTGGTATGTATATGGAATGAGCTGCCAGTGGAAGTGGTTGAGGTGGGTACACTCACAACAGGTAAAAGACATTTGGACAAATACATGTAAGGAAAGGCTCAGAAACAAATGGGCCAAGTGCAGGGAAATGGGGTTAGTGTGGATGGACATTCTGGTCAGTATGGGCCAGTTTGTGCCAAAGGGCCTGTCTCTGCTGCAGGATGCTATAACTCTAAGTGCATCTGCTATTTCTCCCACTTACTCTGTTGGTATCCTGGGATGTGTTCCATCAGAGCAATGAGACTTGTCTACCTTTAGCTCCATTAGCTTGCCCAGCTCTAACTCTTTCACAATAATAGTTATTTCTACGTCCTCACCTTCCTCAGTCTCCTTATCAATTACTGGCATGTTCTTCGTATCCTCCACTGTGAAGACTGACTGCTGTGTACTCATATTCCTAAACCCTGCTGGATAGGAATAACTGGGCACAGAACTCTGAGAGGTCGTCTTTGAGTCTTTATTGATGAAACATGGCTGTTACCTGGATAGTGTACATGCAGAGCACCTCCAGGCAGCATCAGGTAATTCCCCGCCTGTCCGATGTAAAGCTCCCATTCTTATACCTTTGTGGATTGGGACTTTGAATAGAGATTGTCGCTCAGTGTTATCTCCATGGCAACGGTCAGTTAAAAAGTCGAGTTCATTTTCGCACTTTGTGGTTAAAATGCACACCCCTCCCCCACGCCCCTGTGGCTCCCTCAAGTGTCTGATGGGCACTTCAGTTTCACTGGGGTATCTATCAGGATTCCCCAGTGTTGGAGAATCCGGTGTTGGGGTGGGGTGGACAAACTTATAAATCACACAACACCAGGTTATAGTCCAACAGGTTTATTTGGAAATACAAGCTTTTGGAGTGTGCTGTGAGTTTTAACTTGATCAGGATTATCTCTATGGTAACAGTTAAGTGCTTCAACAATTACAGAGGCCATATGTTCCCCACACAGTAAGTTCCCCTCTCGCAGTGTAAACTGCTATTCCGGCCCTTGGGTTAACTACTCATCACTTTTCTCCCCCAATCCCATCTAGCTTTCTTTTGATCTTCAAAATTTTTCTAATCTCCTAGTTTCTCCATGGTCTTTGCCAATTTGTAT
>NW_025195718.1:3290-4522 GCF_004010195.1 Chiloscyllium plagiosum
TAGGATAGATATTCACAACAGAGTATTCTGGACGGTGTGAATGTACTGCACAGTCTAAAACCATAAATCACTGTCTCCCCTCAGTTTAAAATTGCAAAATCGTTATCTCCTATATACTTCCTCACTACCTAAGTTTGGAACGCTAATCCACCTGACTATCCTGCATTTTTCAAAATCTCCTTTGGTGAAGTTGGTGATTTTTGGATTCAGCTTTCCAGTTATTACCGTAAGAAGATAAGCACTGAGCACAGGAGAGGCAATGCAGCCGTTCGAACCAGCTCTATCATTTAATACCATGATGATTGAGCTCATCTCGGTCTCAGCTGGATTTTCCCACCTGTTCTCTCTCACCCTTCATCTCATTGCAAAATCAACATCTGCATCTCTTCATTAAATCTGCTCATTGTCCTGGCAACTACCGCATTTTGAATAGGGAATTCCCCAGATTCATAACACATTGAGACAAGTACATTCTTCTTCATAAGAATATAATAGACTTCCTATAGTGCAGAAACAGGGTATTCATCCAACAAGTCCACACCAACCTATGATGAGCATCCCATGCAGACCCACCCTATCCCTGTAACCCTGCATTTCCCATGGCTAATGGCCCAACCGGCACATAGATGGACACTGTGGGCAATTTAGCATAGGCAATTCACCTAACCTACACATCTTTGGACTGTGGGAGGAAGCTCGAGCACCCTAGGAAACCCACGCAGACATGCTGAGAACGTGTAAACTCCACACAGTCGCCTCTGGCTGAAATAAAATCTGGGTCCCTGACGCTGTGAGGCAGCAGTGCTAGCCACTGAGCTACATCTGCTTAAAATCCGCTACCCCTTATTAACCTCCCCACCCCGCAATTGGCTGAATCTCTGTTCCTTACATCAGAAATCAGGTTGTGGAAGCCAATGTCTCAGTAAAATCCAGTAACGGCCCGTGTCTGAATGGGGATCCTATACACCTCACCTTTCATTCACTATCCAGAAACATGTCTTCAGTGGCTTCATGGGGGCTACAACTCCCACAATCCCTGAGACAGGGACCACACATGTGCGGGGAAGCCCAGCACTGCACATGTACAGAATATTGGTGGATTTTGGAGCATGTGCTTTGGGGCAATTAGCGGAAAGCATTTGACATTGTGATTGGCTGGAGGAGGAACGTATCAGCTTGTAGTATAGACCGGTTGGGGGGGATCTGTTTACCAGTAACTCCATGAGAATGGC
>NW_025195719.1:0-328 GCF_004010195.1 Chiloscyllium plagiosum
AAAATCAATTAAATGACTTTCCTCTGGTGCTTGGAATGTTAAAGTCTGCTCTCCGTTCAGGACACTGGCAGCAGCACACAGCGCGTGAGGCCCCATCGTCCAACAGCACCCACCCCCACCCCCACCCACGTACCCCCATCCAACAGTGCCGCAAACCCGGTCCAATCCTGGTCCCTAAACCCCCAACTCAGAACTCAGTCCAAACCCACTCCCCATCCCTAGCCCAGTCCAACTCCGCCACACGCCCCCAACCCAGTCCAAACCCGCCCCCCAACCCCAAGTCGGTCGAACCCTGCCCTTTACCCCCCAACCCTGTCCAACACTGCAG
>NW_025195719.1:524-4522 GCF_004010195.1 Chiloscyllium plagiosum
CCAACCGAGTCCAAAACTGCCCTCCATCCACAACCCGGTCCAACCCCGCCCTCTACTCCCAACCCGATCCAACTCCGCCCTCCGCCCCAACCCAGTCAAACCCGCCCTCCACACTCAAACTGGTCTCAACCTGCCGCCCGCCCCCAAACCCGATTCAACACTGCCCTCCAACCCGGTTAAACCCGGTCCAACCCCACCCCCCCGCACCTCATCACAAAGCATGCGAGTCACCGCTCGCAAAACAGCCTGCCTCCATTCCCTCCCTCTCTAGGGCAGTCAAACTGCACACCAACAAGACCGCTGCTGCTGCTGCCTTTGTGTTGTAAGTCTCCAAATCGACACAGCCACAGCCACACACATAACGTTTTACTGCAATGTTTTGACAGATTCCACGTTTGCCCTCTGCAGGACAATGTTGGAGAGATTATTCCTGGGAGGTGGCGGGGGGAGGGGGGTGGTTAGAGTACACCCTCTGTAGAACTCCAGGGAAAGGGTGGGGGGAGAGAGAGGGAGTGAGGTCAATCATTTGGAGGCAGTGCAGTTTAATCACCGTCTGTAATGTAATGCTTCCATTGGGACCTTGAGGTCTCCTTCAGACAATCTGATTTTCAAATAATTGGTATTCGGAGAATCGAGGTTCCCCTGTATTGATCTTCTGGGTGTTGATGGTATGGAACATGAGGAAGTGTTGGGTAACTTGAAAAGCATTGAGTTAGGCAAGTCCCCAGGGCATGATGGTATTGATCCTGGAATACTGTGGGCGGCAAAAAGAGGAAATTGCTGCTGTCTTGTACAAAATCTCTGTATCCAGATGAGCTTCCAGAGGACTAGAGAGTAGTCAATGCTTTTTCTTTTCTTTGAAAGTCAACAGGGATGTTCTTAGAAATGACAATAAGGAAATTGTTAGAGAAGAAAATTCGAGGCAGGCTTTGTCCATATTTAAAAAATACGTATCTATTATTGATGGCCAGTATGGTTTTCCACAATCGATGTCATGTTTCATAATCGTCATTGAGGTTTTATTTAGGAAGTGTTCAAAAGTTATTCAAGAGCTATGGATGTTGTCTACATGAAATTTTTCATGGCCTTTGAAAAGGTTTGCCTATGACAGACTAATATCAAAGGTAAATTCATTTGTGATGTGCTGAAAAACTGTGATGGAGGGTTTTCCGACACAGTATGGAGACAGGCCAATAAGGGGTGATGGCATATTGGATTTGATCCTGGGGAGTGAAACAGTCCACGTGGTAGATTTGGAGGTAGGTGAGCACTTTGGTGATCGTGACCATAATTCGGTTATGTTTACAATAGCAATGGGCAGGGATAGGTATTAGTAAGTTCTGAGAATAGGTATAGGTATATACGGCAGGGAAAGAGGTATAACTGGGAGAAAGGCAATTATGATGTGATTCGGCAAGATTTAGGATGCATAGGATGGGGAAGGAAACTGCAGGGAATGGACACACTCGAAACATGGAGCTTATTCAAGGAACAGCTACTGCATATCCTTGAAAAGTATGTACCTATCAGGCAGGCAGGTTGTTCTTGAAAGAGGGAGCCATAGTTTCTGAAAGAAGTTGAAGCTTCTGTCAAGAGGAAGAAGAAGTTTTATGTAAGGATGAGGCGTGAAGGCTCAGTTAGAAGGTCTGAGAGTTATATGTTCGCCAGAAAAGTTCTAAAGAGTGGGCTAAGAAGAGCCTGGAGATGACATAAGAAATAGTTGGTGAATAGGATGAAGGAAAACCTGAAGGCCTTCTATTGGTCTATAAGGAATAAAAGAACGACCAGTGTATTGTTAAGGCCAAACAAAGATAGTACAGGTGTGCAATCCTTTATCCAATCTGCTCAGGATCAGCTCGTTTTTGGACTTCATAATTTTTCAAATTTCAGATGTAAGTTACAGTTTGATAGTGAAAATTTTTAAAAAATCTTTCTGGAGGAGAAAACTGACTGAGTAAAACTGGCCTTGAAACAAAATTGGGGCCTCCTGGTACTGGGCCACAGCCCCCTCAACCCCCACCCCCAACATGTGGATGAAGGTAAAGCAGTTGATGTGGTGCATATGGATTTAAGTAAGGCATTTGATAATACTCCACACAGTAGGCTATTGCACAAATTATGGAGTTTCGGAATTGAAGGTGACTTAGATGTTTGGTTCAGAGTTTGGCTATTTGAAAGAAGGCAGAGGGCGGTGGTTGATGGGAAATGTTCATCCTGGAGCTCAGTTACCAGTGGTGTGCCACAACGATCTGTTTTGGGGCCACTCATGTTTTTCATTTTTATAAATGATCTGGAGTTGGGCATGGAAGGATGGGTGATTAAATTTGTGTATGACACTAAGGTAGGCGCAGCTGGGGATAGTACCGACGGATGTTGTGGTTTACAGAGGGACATAGATAAGATGCAGAGCTGGGCTAAGAAGAGGCAGATGGAGTTTAATACAAAAAGGTGTGAGGTAGTTCACTTCGGAAGAACTAACAGGAATGCAAAATACTGGGCTAATGGTAAGATTCTTGGTAGTGAAGATGAGTAGAGAGATTTTGGTGTCCAGGTGCATAAGTACCTGAGAGCTAAGAAGACATACAGTGTGTTGGAATTTATTGGGAGGGGGATTGTGTTTCGGAGTCATGAGGTAATGGTTCAGCTGTACAAAACACGGGTAAGTTCGCACCTGGAATATTATGTGCTGTTCTGGTCACCGCATTATCGGAAGGATGTGGAAGCTTTGAAATGTATTCAGAGGAGATTTACTAGAATGTTGTTTGGAATGGAAGGAAGGTCTTACAAGGAAAGGCTGAGGGAAATGAGCCTGTTTTCCTTGTAGCGAAGAAGGTTGAGAGGTGACTTAATTGAGACATATAAGATAATCAGAGGGTTAGAAGTGTGGATAGTGAGAGCCTTTTTTATCGGATGGTGACGGCTAATATGAGGGCACATGGCTTTAAATTGAGGGGTGATAGATTTAGGACAGATATCAGAGCAGTTTCTTGAATCAGAGAGGAAGAGGGATGTGGAATGCCTGCCTGCAACAATAGTAGATTACCGACGTTGAGGGCATTTAAATGGGCATTGGACATACACATGAATTATAATTTGATGGCGTAGTTTAGATTGGCATCAGATTAATTTCACAGGTCGGTGCAGCTTCGAGGGCTGAAGGGCCTGTACTGTGCTGTAACGTTCTATGTTTTCTGTTCCATGTTAACTGTCACTTTGTAAAGAAAACCAATAAGATCAAGACAACACCTGAATCACTTGATGGAAGATTATCTCTTACGATCATGCAGATGGCCTCCATTGTTCAGAGAGCTCCCATACCTCCTTTTCCATTTTGTGTAATAATCTCAGCTGTAAAATATTCTGGATATTCAGCTCCCAACATTGGTTACCCTGTCACCATGTCTATATCACCTCATTAAATCATATCCTTTTACCTCGATGCATGCAATGAATTCCTCAATCCTTGTTGAGAAAACAACACACATTGAGACAGAGTGCCTTTCATGCAGCTTTATAACCCATTATTCCCTATTCCAATGCCACTTTAATTGCTTACTTTCACCAGTATGACACCATCATACTCACAGAATAAGACCTAATAGGTAATGTTTCATGAAGGAACATTACCATCTCTGGATATATTCTGTCCCACCAGCAGGACAGACCCACCAGTGGTGGTAGCACCGTGGTATAGTCAGGAAATGAATTACCCTGGAATTCTCCAACATTGATTCCAGAACCCAAGAAATCTCACCTTCAATGATAGTCAAGGAAACCGCTTGATGCTGATGTAACAGGGATAGGGCGTGGCTTTTAGAACAACATAATCATGATAGTACCCGCGCTGTTATGGGGCTTTCAGGTTTGTCTGCTCAGCTGGCCGCAGCTTTTGTTTACAGGTAAAGGCTTATCATCTTGAGGAAGTCTCTGTGTTTCCTGGTCACTCCTAAAATTTGCTATATACATCAACAAGAGTTGCAAATAGTTATTGTCTAATG
>NW_025195720.1:0-959 GCF_004010195.1 Chiloscyllium plagiosum
GGGCGAAGCTGGCAGGGTCTGGTGCCATGGCCTTCCCTTCCAGTCCTGGAGGAAGATAATGTCCCTCTCCTGCATCATGACATCCACCAGATCCTCAGGGACGTTTCTGCAAAGTGAAGTCACAGTTTTATCTCCTCTGCCATGTCCAGGACAGCTTTGACTTGACAATCCAAGAGTGCAATTTTTTAAGATGGCCCCTGGAACAGGGAGGCTAGTGCATTCTGGGATATCCAGGTAGTGGGCAGTTATTATGACGAAGGGGAAAATCATCGCGTTAGTGTCAGAGGAGAGGAAGACCACGTGGCCAGGGAAGGCAGTTAATGAGGCAGATTGGGGATGGTATCATGAAAAAATGGACTTCACCTTGTGGAGAGAAACCTTCCATGAAACTGGTCTAAAATGGTACTTGACCAAATCATAAGGTTTAGGTCTCTGTCTGTCTGAATCAAAATAGGGATGCATATTAAATATTGGGAGCACCAACTTGGAGCGGAGAATTTTACAGGAGATTCAAATCCTTAAAATAGGGGTAACACAATGTTCCAGACTGTTAAAAGGAGCCGGCTAAAATTCCCTGCCTTATAGTTACCCCCATTATCCAATCCTCACTGCATGCAGGAATGGTGCCAGAGGATTGCAGAACAGCTAATACCACAGCTTTGTTTAATGTGAAGCAAGGGACTGACTGAAAATGTCGAGCCTGGAATCTGAGATAGTGGATAAACGGTCACTGAGGAAGTCCCAGGGACTCCAGGACATTCGGTCTGGATTTGTTCAAGGAAGATTGTGTGTAATTAATCTGACTGTATCGGTCTGAGGCAGTAACCTGTAACCGCGTGTGACTTATTTGGATTTGACGAGAGATCCCATGGCAGACTGTTTAAAAACAGAAACTATGGGGTCCAGGTGAATGGAGCAAACAACCCAGAGGAGTGCAAGGCAAGGCATTTGGGGACATC
>NW_025195720.1:1681-3062 GCF_004010195.1 Chiloscyllium plagiosum
TAAAGCTCCCGTTTCATTGGCCTTGTTGAAAAGTTCCCAGCTTTATTCTTGCCCCATTGAAGGCTGCTCTCAGTCAACTAATGTTTCTCACTCTCAATTATTGCATATCATTCTTTACCATCATCCTGAACTTTACAATAAAATGATCGCTGCTCCCCAAATCGTTCCCCTACTGACATTGGATCCACTTGCCCCACCTTTTCCCAAGGACCAGGTCCAACAGTACATGCTCTCTTGGGCTGGACACATATTCCTGAAGTGAGCTCTCCTCCATGTAATCCAGCGATACTGGCCCCTCATGACCCTGCACCACCAATAACCGAGTCAATATCTGGGTAAATTAAGTTTCTCAGTTTCACTAATCTGTAGTATTGTCATCGCTCTCAAATGACCCTGCATATTTATTCTCTCCACCCTTTCCAATGATTGCTGGCTGACAGACTGTACCTCACAGTTTAATTGTACAATTTTTGTTCTGTACCTCCAGCCAAATTCATTCTGTCCTTGAACGATCCTGTTTCTCTTGGACTCCTTAACTAACGCTAATTTAAACTAATACTTCTACCTTCATCCTTTCCCTTCCCTTCTATCTTTTGGAATCTTTTATACCCAGCAATATTTAACACAAAGGCCTGCCATTCCTTGAGCCAGCGCTGGGTGATCAGTATATCAGATTTCCACACAGCAATCTGCATCTGAACTTCCCCACACTCCGAGTGTTTATGTTCTTGCAGACTACCTCAGATTAAGGCTTTCTTTATCAACCAATCTTCCACTGTTAAACTTGTTGTTGTAAATTAGTACCAACTGTATCTCCCATTATTTTGAGAATCCTGGTAGTCTCCTCCACTATTCCTTTTTGGACCCCATAGACACACCAAGTTATTTTCAATTCCACCCACACACCCCAGAAGGAATTCAGTCCCAGCTCTGTCACATGTTAGCCCATCCAGTTTGTAGAGTTGCTGCCTTCCCCAGAATCAGTCCCAATGACCCAGGAATCTGAAGCCCTTCCAGCTGCACCATCGTTCCAGTCACACTCTCATCTACCTAAAACTCCGAGTCCTGTTCTCACTTGTACACGGCACTGGGAGCATTTCAGGGATTGCTACATTTGAGGCCCTGCTTGCTAACCATCCAGCGAGCTCCCTAAATTCTGATTCCCGATAACTTCACCCTTCCTACCCAGGTAATTCCTACCAACCTGGACATGACCTTTGACTGCTCACTGGCCACGAGACGATTGTCGTGCAGACACAGTAACGTTCTTAACCCCACTATCCTGGAATTACAGACACGCTGACACCTTATTCACTTTCCTGACTCCTCTGTGACTATTGCTCCTCCTTCCTTCTCCCTCCCCTCCTGTACAGTCAGGCTG
>NW_025195720.1:3130-4523 GCF_004010195.1 Chiloscyllium plagiosum
GTTCAGTCCCTGATTCAACTGTGGCTTACTGAGGGTAATTTGTTATATTGGCTCAGAATTTCACTTCTTCCTATTATTTCGGAGTTCAATCCTTACTTCATAAGTTAAAAAATAAATTTGCTGACTTAAAGCAATTATATGACAGTCACTAATAATGATTTATTATCAGCCAATGAACATACAGCCTTTTCTGTGATGGCTCTTGCACTTCTTTCAAACTCAGTGCAGGCAGGTCCCAGCAGCAGAAGATTATCACTGTGACTTCCAAGTACGTATAATCCTCCAGCTCCCACTCCACTCTGCTCCCTCACACGGTCACTGTCTCTGTGACTTCCAAGTACGTATAATCCTCCAGCTCCCACTCCACTTTGCTCCCTCACAGGGTCACCATCTCTGTGATTCCCAGGTACGTGTAATTCTCCAGCTCCCACTCCACCCTGCTCCCTCACAGTTTCAACGTCTCTGTGACTTCCAGGCACTACTAGGCCTCGATCCTCAGTGCTGATTTATATCCTCCCACTTTGGTGCCTCTGTAACTCCGAGGAGTGAGCCTCAAGCTCCTGCTCCAAGATGCCCCTTCACATGGTCACTGCCTCAGTGACTCGGTGCTGATTTTGAGCCTCCTACTCTGCTGTTTCTCCAAATCCAAGTCCCAGTCGGCCCCGATCCTTGCTGCTGATTTATATTCTCCCGCTCTGTGCAGTGACTCGGTGCTGATTTTGAGCCTCCTACTCTGCTGTTTCTCCAACTCCAAGTCCCAGTCGGCCCCGATCCTTGCTGCTGATTTATATTCTCCCGCTCTGTGCTGCTCTCTCTCAGGTTCTTTGTGACATTGTGACTCCCAGATAAAGAGATTTCCAACATCCCATTCCGCACTGCTCTCTTAAAGGATCGCTGTTCTGCCTGGAAGACAGTGGAAAAGAGGAGGATTAGACAGAGCAGAGGGTGTTACAGTGATTGACCGAGCTGTATGAGATGGAACAGGTATCTGGGGAGCTAGGCAGACCTGCAGCAACTCAAGAACGTTACTGGAAGACACAGCGAATGTTGCAGACACTGAAGAAGGCAAAGGAAATAGAGAGAGGGTGGCTTGTTCACAACGGAGCTTTTTTAGAGCTGAAAGGGTTTTTTTTCTGAGCTGCTAACAGAGATGTGTAGACTTCAACAGTTGCAAATTAACAGTCAGCAAGTGTTGTATGGTACTGGAGTTGTTGGATGTTACAGAGTTAGAAGACCTGCAGTAACTGGGCGGAATATAAACTTTTGGAGCACTGTTGGTGTTCAAGGACCCTCAGGACATGAGGAGGTGCAGAAAATGGGAGCATTCTAAATAGTGGGATTTTAGGGGCTGGAAGTCCTTAGATGGATGAGGAGGAAGAAAATTGCCAATTTA
>NW_025195721.1:0-4523 GCF_004010195.1 Chiloscyllium plagiosum
TCGATCTCGGACCTTCGGGTGACAATCCTCCAAGACGGTCTTCGGAGCAGGCAGCAGCTAATTGTGCCCACGCAGAGTCTAATAGCTAAATTCGGTACCCAAGGGAATGGCCTCAACTGGGTCCTTGGGTTCATGTCACAGTACAGGTGATCCCATTGCCCGATCTACAAACAGAGACCCTGCTACACACACACACACACACGCACACACACATACGTTTGTGGGGTGAATTTCTACTTGCAGAGTTACATTGTACTTTGCTCAAAAACTGCATGAATCCATGTAAGACAGAGACCCTGCTACACACACACACACACACACACGCACACACGTACGCACACACACATACGTTTGTGGGGTGAATTTCTACTTGCAGAGTTACATTGTACTTTGCTCAAAAACTGCATGAATCAATGTAAGTCGCTGGTTACTCAATTTTATAAATTAGAATAAGTCCAAACATAATGGAACAGACAGCAGCACACGGGGGCAGACACCAGTTGGTAAATTTCACCTGAGAATGAAACATTAAAATAGAAAGTTTTGCACTTTACATATGAAAGAAGTGAAGCTAACATAGTCATCCTAACAGATCGGAGACTTAGCAAACAATCAAGGTATTTTTCAATGTATAATTTCAGTTACATCATACTGTAAACTTGTGTTATAAATTCTGTGTCTTACAACTGTGTACACCACAATCACCTGATGAATGAGCAGCAGTCCGAAAGCTAGTATTTCCAATGAAGCCTGTTGGACTATAAATTAGTGTTGTGCTTTTTCCAAATTTGCAAACCCAGTCCAAAACCGGCATCTCCAAGTCATTCGATACGAGGCGCTCTGGTCACAGAACCAAACTTTCCGCATCCAAATTATTAAATCTTTGAAAAAAATATTTTTCCCTGACTGGAAATCAACATTGCGAAATAGCAATGAGAGAGCTGAATTTCAGCACTTTCGCACCAAGGAAGACATATGCAATGCTTGGAACTTTTCTTGATGACTTTGTTTTTGCCTATTTTGTTCAGTTGAAAAATGACAGTTTTTGAGTTTTTAAAAGCATGGCGAGAGGCCCATCAGCCTATTGCATCAGTATCAAACATCTGGCTTGTAAACACAGTTTCCAGCACGTGACTCATCGCCTGGTGTGTTCTAACACTTCAAGTCTTTAGTTAAATTCTTATTCAATTTCTTAAGAGCTTAAGTGGAACAAAAACACCTCTGTGAACTAACAGTTGTGAAAGACAAACTCTTTCTCAGAGCCGTTTGTCAGTTTTCCTCAAGATGCTGCTGAAAATGTTTCTGCGCTCACATCTGAATTAGTTTACCCTGTTTCTTCTTCTGCTTCCTTCTCCTTTCTATTAGATGGTTGAGACTCCAATACAGACACAAGGTCCAGGTTGCAGAAGTCACGTGTTTGTACCTACACTGATACCCTGTCTCGCCAGGAGCTGCAGTCCTTCCCCATGCTGATTCAGACAGCACTGTCCTTCCTGTGACATGTCCCAGAATGGAAGGACAGGCATTAATAACCCGATTTCGGAATGTAGCGACAGTTTTAAAACATTTGCACTGCCCCAGCGAGGAAGTGAGCTCCTATCTCCCGCATAACATGCGGCGAACTAACCACTATACTACCGAGGGCAACAGTTTCAAAGGAGACCCTTCAGCCCGTTGTGGCTCCATTTGTCAAAAACAGCTGCTTAATGACTCGAATCGTTTAGCCCATAACCTTATAGGTATTGGCAGAACATATTCACATCTGAATATTTCTTCAGGTTATAAGGATTCCTGCCTCTCTGACCCTTACAGACACAGTGTTGCAATTCCAACACCCGCTGGCCTATAACGCTTTTCCACACATTGACTTAAACCTTTCTGTCTTTCTCATTAAATTTCTGGTTCCCTGTGATCGATCTCTCCGTCGATGGGAAACGCGACTTTCAGTCTACCTTAGACATACCCCTCATTATTTTGTACATCTGAACTATGCCTTCTCACAAATGCCTCTGCACCGTGTCAAACAACCCCAGTCTGTCCTGTCTCTCTTCATGACTGAATCTCTTCAGCCTAGACACTGTACGAGTGAATCTGGCCTGCACCTTTACCCAGTGTGATCACATCCCTGGACTCATATGAATTGCAGACAATTGTCTAGGTAGAGCCGAATTAACCAATTTATTTACATTCTGCACCAGCATGCGGTGTAGCTCAGATGTATATCTTGCCTTGAGGTCTGGAGTCACATGGAGGCCAGACCAGTAAAGGACGGCAGATTTCTTCCCTCAAGGTCTTCAGTGAAACAGATGGGTTTTTCGGACAACGGATTGAGCGTATTCTTAATTGGAAGTATTTCTTGCATTTATAGTCTACCGTCGTCGTGGTGTGGTGAGAATCGAACCCGTCTCCCCAGAACGTGACCTGGACTTTTGTGTTAACAATCCAGCGATAATACAACCAGGCTATCGCAGAAAGCTGTATGGCTGATCTTTTCCAATAGAGTCTCTTTTCCCCAATTATTCTCTGTGTCCACTTATTGAGCCTCACGCTCCAATAATCTCTGGTCCATGTCAGGAAAAGCTGCTCAAAGAGAATTTATCGCACAGCCACGATATCCAAACGGATCGAATGGTTTGAAGGTGCCAATGAAGAGATTGGGGCACGGTCATCCAGCAACAGTGAGTGCAACGGCACAGACTGGACGGTATCAATGTGAAAGTGTATGTTAGATTGTGCAATGCCCGAGCCAAATGGGACGAGGGACGGAAAAGAGAGGGCGAGTGGGAGGAAGAGACATCTTCCAGAACTTTTGGGTTTAAATGCTGATACATGAAACACTGAAATATCAGAGAAAGAAATTCGATGGAAAACAAATCATCACCTCGGAGAACATTATCATGTAAAAACGAATTATTTCTTACCGTGTTTCATCAAAAGTAAAACTTTGAGAGAACTGACAGCTATGATGTGGATTCGATACGAAGTCGTGGCAATCACAATGCAGAACATGAAATACTAAATGGTTGCAGAACTCCAAAGACCACGCTTGCCAACTGCAGCCAGTATGGTAGCAGAGGAAATGTCAGGAAGAATATACAATATCAGGACTTAACGACAGGCATGTGGGAACTCAGAATGGGCTGAATCTTTAACGTCCCCAGAGTTTGTGGAGATTCCATGAATGAGAGTATTGGAGAATGGGATTAATGAAACTCTCCAAACTCATGGGACAGTGCAGGATATTGTTCAAATGTATGCTTCAATCGCATTATAGTTTAACATCGGCCACTTCATCACTTTGCCCACACAAGGCAACAACTACTGCTGCACGCAATCACACTTAATTCCTGTTCCAGACCCGGAATCAGGGAAACTGTCTGAAGCAGCCACGAAGATCCAATTGGAGGTTGGGATGGGATGACGGGAGAACGGCGCGTGTATTTCCGAGGTTGGGATTGCTCCTTGTCAAAAACGGGGCGGAAGGGAATACTTGCCCCCATTTATAATATTCTAGCCATAAGCAGGACATGTTGTAGATGCAGCCAACTGGGGTATCTAAAGCGTGTTGAACCTTTAACGTTGGGGTGACAATGTTCGAAATTTCATTTTCCTATTTGGATCAGTGTTCTTGACATTTGCAGTAGCAGCTGCTTATGCTTGCATCAGCTCAGGATCAGCTTCTTGTTCCCAATATCTACTGCAACCTGGAGAAGGTGGTGTTGTGGTTATATAATGAACTAGTCATCCTTGAGGACTCACTCCTTGAGGAACTGGTCATGTTAAAGTTCGACGAATAAAACCTGGAATGAAAATCTGACCTCAGGAACAGAGAACATGACTTTAATTTCCTGCAATCCCATTCATGCATGACCCTTATGCAGAGGATGTTACCATCTTTACCCAATCCTGCCTACTTGTGACTCCAGGTGCAGAACAACATAGCTCACCCGTAATCTGAAAATGCTGACACTGTAGGTAGCCTGGACATTCGGCCCATTCCAGTCGACACCATCCCTCCGATGCACATCCTATCAGACTCACACTCCATACCTATTCTGTTCCCCTTCATTTCCCATGGAAGATCCCAATAACCCGCACACCTTCAGACTGTGGGAGGAAACTCACACAAGCAAAGAGAGAATATAATGAACTCGTCATCCTTGAGGACTCACTCCTTGAGGAACTGGTCATGTTAAAGTTAACGAATAAAACCTGGAATAAAAATCTGACCTCAGGAACAGAGAACATGACTTTAATTTCCTGCAATCCCATTCAAAATGACCCTTATGCAGAGGATGCTACCATCTTTACCCAATCCTGCCTACTTGTGACTCCAGGTGCAGAACAACATAGCTCACCCGTAATCTGAAAATGCTGACACTGGAGTTAGCCTGGACATTCGGCCCATTCCAGTCGACGCCATCCCTCCGATGCACATCCTATCAGACTCACACTCCATACCTATTCTGTTCCCCTTCATTTCCCATGGTTGATCCCAGTAACCTGCACACCTTCAGACTGTG
>NW_025195722.1:0-4523 GCF_004010195.1 Chiloscyllium plagiosum
TCAGCTGGCTCATCCTCACTGCAGCACTTTTCCGCGTCCACACAGGGAGCAAGTACCTCATACATGTTAGATAGGGTTAAGAGCTGAATCTCCTCCATTCCTGAAATCAGGATCATCCTACCTGACTCACTTGAATCACACAGTGTTGTCCCTGATCACTGACTGAATTTGAATTACGTAATCTACCAGTTGTGATTGCCTCCTGAAACAAAGTGTCCAGGGAAATCTCCCCCTCCCGATTGTGCCACAGTGTTTGAAGCTCAGATTCTAGATCATCACCTCACCGCCAGAGTTCCTCCAGCTACCAACAGTTGCTGCAGATGTGGTCACTGCATTTCACAATGGGAACACACACTGCTCAAACATATCAGTTCACTCACCTTCCCAGAATACAGTTCAACCATTCCACCGTTCCCGCCACTGCTGTAAAATGGACACCGCTGACTGTCCCGGTAAATTTTTTTTAAAGAGATATTTACCTTCCTGGCAATCCCTGGTTCTTGCTCTCACCGCTCCCACTGCTGCAGCAAAATGGAGGCCGATAACTAAATGGAGGCTGCTGACAAGAAATCGAGCACTGAGGTCAATATCAGATACTTTGTAATGCATTTGGACAGACCACACTTTCCGTAGGAGAGGATTGCCATTGTTGCCAAATTAGCTGTAAGTTAAGCACAGAGAAAGAGGATGAATTACTTATGGGCGAGGTGGTGGTCTCATGGTATTCTGACGAGACTGTTAATCTAGAGGCTCGGATACTTTTCTGGGGACCTGGGTTCGAATCCCACAATGGCAGAGGGTGAAATTTGAAATCAATAAATGTCTGGAATTAATAGTCTAATAGCTAATGTAAATCCATAGCCAACTATCGGAAAAATCTGTCTGGTTCACTAACCCAAATCCTTACTGGTCTGGCCGACACGTGACTCCAGGCACACATCAACTATCACCTGAGAAATTAGGGGTGGGTAATAAATGCTGCTGAGCCAGTGATGTCCTCATCCTGTTTGAGAATAAAGGAAAAAATGTATTAATCAACCTCTCAGTCTGTCTCATGCAAAATGAGATGACATTTATGTTGTTGATATTTTGTGTGTATTACTAATTTGAAGAGCTACATTAAATTTGTTGGTGTGAGTCAGTGTATGCATTAATGTGTCTCTCTGTCTGTCCACCTGTGTGTGTGCGTGTATCTGTGTGTGTGTGTGTGTGTGTGTGTAAGTCAGTGCGTGTATTAACATGACTCTGTCTTTCTGTGTAATGGTCTCTGTTGTTATAGGGCTGTACCCACTGAATTGGGGTTTACCCCCTTCCCCTCTGCCTGTCTGAGTCTGTCCCTCTTGTGTTTAAAGTAATATAGTGCTGATGTGTGTGTGTGTCCATCTCTGACTGCAATGGGAAACAGTCTGTCCTGGAGGGAAGTTTAAATGAATGAATTAATTAAAAAGCAATGAATCAGTGTCTCTGACTCTCTCTGTCCATCACTCTTGTGTTTTAAGTGATGCAATGCCACCCTCTGCTGGCCATTCTGCGCCATTGCACAAGTGGCGGATAGTTCTTCGGGGACAATTTGCTCCAATCCCTGTTGACTCTGTCTCACAATGACCTGAGTGACGCAAAGGCGCAAGGGGCTGTGCAGTGACGTCATCACAATATGGTCGCGCCCTGTGTGGGAAGGACTGACAAGGAGGATGCGGCAGTAGGCAAGAGGTGACCCATTCCAGGGTCTTCAGGGGGAGGCAGACCAGCCCCCTTTCGTGGCCTGGAGGTGGCATCAGCAGCCACTGACTGAATGAATGAAACTAGTTATTTAACAGCAATGTCCCACTGGGGCACTCTCATATCATGTCATCATCCTGTAACAAGGCAGGCCACCTACACCCTGAAATACAAACATGAATTATTTTAATACTATAGCACAGGATTAGTATAAGTATCAGGAAGTACAGAAGGATGAAAACCTTGAACATTTTAGTCTATAATGTCCAGGGAGGTGCAGGTTATGGTGGATTGGACATGGGAAATGCACGTTACAGGGACAGGTTGGGGTGTGGGATTAAGGTGGGGACAGTGCAGACTCAATGGGCCAAATCGTCTCTAACTGCACTGCAGGGATTCTCTGATCTCAGTGAGCTGGATGGTTACTTTGTGATGCAGAGCTAGCAGCAGGCACTGTATTACCCACACCAACTGTGGTCACTCTGAAGGCCCTGCCTTCTCAAACCTGTGCTGGTCCCCAAGTTAAACTCACCACCATCTACCTCACTATTGTTAGAGATTGACCACCCCACGGGCAATAGAGACTGGGTCAGTGACACAAACACAGTCGGGTAAATCCAATGTTCCCACTGGTCAGTGACAGATACATAGTATGGTCAGTCTAATGTCCACAGGGGTCAGTGACATACAATGAGGTCAGTGTAACGTCACGAGGGGTCTTACACAGACACATCGTGGGGTCAATCAAATATCCCAGGGGTCAGTGACAGATACATAGTGTGGTAAGTCTAATGTCCCCAGGGGTCAGTGACAGACACACAGTGGGGTCAGAGTATGTCTCCAGGGGTCACTGACAGAGACACAATGGGGTCAGTCTAATGTCCGCAGGGGTCAGTGACAGACACACAGTGGGGTCAGAGTATATCTCCAGGGTTCAATGACAAAAACACGATGGGGTCAGTCTAATGTCCCCACGGGTCAGTGATAGAGACCCAGTGGGGACAGTGTAACGTCCCTAGGGGTCAGTGACAGAGACACTCTGTGGTCAGTGTAAGGTCACCAAGGGTCAGTGACATACACACAGTGATGTCAGGCTAGTCTCCCAAGGGGTCAGTGACAGACTCAAAGTGGGGTCAGTCTAATGGCCCCAAGGGCCAGTGACAGACAGAAAGTGAGGTCAGTCTAATGTCGCCAGTGGTCAGTGACAGACACACAGTGTGGTCAGTCTAATGCACCAGGGGTCAGTGACAGAGACACACTGAGGTCAGTGTAATGGCTCCAGAGAACGTTAACAGACACACAGTGGAGTCAGAGTAATGTCCCCAGAGTTCAATGACAAAAACACAATGGGGTCAGTCATGGGGACACAGTGGGATCAGTGTTCAACTGTCGTCTGTGACAGAGACACAGTGGGCACAGTCTAATGTCCACAGGAGTCAGTGACAGACGTGCAGTGGGGTCAGTGAAATGTGCCCAGGGGACAGTGACAGAGACACAGTGGGGTCAGTCTAATGGCCCAAGTTGTCAGTGACAGAGACACAGTGGGGACAGAATAATGTCCCTAGGGGTCAATGACAGAGATACAGTGGGGTCAGTGTAGTGTCCCCAGGGGTCAGCAACGGGGTCAAAATGGGGTCAGTCTAATGTCCGCAGGGGTTAGTGACAGGCTCACAGTGAGGTCAGTCTAATGTCCCCGGGGGTCTGTAACAGGGACACATTGGGGTCGGTCTAATGTTCCAAGATGTCAGTGACAGACACACAGTAGCATTAGTGTAAATTACCATGTGGTCAGTGACAGACACAGAGTGGCGTCAGTGTAAT
The DNA here is from genome assembly GCF_004010195.1 of Chiloscyllium plagiosum. Lineage (NCBI taxonomy): Eukaryota > Metazoa > Chordata > Chondrichthyes > Orectolobiformes > Hemiscylliidae > Chiloscyllium > Chiloscyllium plagiosum. The sequence continues at coordinate 3,541 of NW_025195722.1, forward strand.
TCCCCAGGGGTCAATGACGGTCTCACACTGGGGTCAGTCTTATGTCCACAGGGGATAGTGACAGACCCACAGTGGGGTCGGTGCAATGTCCCCAGGGGATATTGGCATAGACAAACTGAGGTCAGTCTTATGTCCATAGCGGTCAGTGACAGAGACACAGTTAGGTCAGTCTAATGTCTCAAGGGGTCAGTGACAGACACACAGTCAGGTCAGTCAGTCTTATGTCCATAGGGGTCAGTGACAGAGACACAGTTAGGTCAGTCTAATGTCCCCAGGGATCAGTGACAGACACACAGTTGGCTCTGTGTTTTGTTCCCAGGGGTCAGTGTCAGAGATACAGTGCAGTCAGTTTAATGTCCCCAGTGGTCAGTGACAGAAACACAGTGGTCTCAGTGCAATGTACACAGGCGACAGAGGCAGAGACAAAGTGGAGTCAGTCTAATGTCCCCAGGGGTCAGTGACCGGCACGGAGTCGGGTCAGTGTAATGCCAACTGTCGTCTGTGACAGACTCAGTGGGGTCAGTGTAATGTCACCAGGGGTCAGTGACAGACATACAGTGCGGTCAGTCTAATATCCCCAGGGGTCAGTGACAGACACACAGTGAATTCAGTGCAATGTCCCCAGGGGCCAGTGCCCGACACGGAGTTGGGTCAGTGTAATGCCAACTGTCGCCTGTGACAGAGACTCAGTGGGGTCAGTCTAATGTCGCCAGTTGTCAGTGACAGACACATAGTGTGGTCAGTCTAATGTCCCAGTGTTCAGAGATAGAGACACACTGGGGTCAGTGTAAAGACCCCAGAGATCAGTAACAGACACACAGTGGAGTCAGAGTAATGTCCCCAGGGTTAAAGACAAAAACAACATGGGGTCAGTCTAATGTCCCTACGGGTCAGTGATGGAGACACAGTGGGGTCAGCATAACATCACTAGGGATCTGTGACAGAGACACAGTGGGGTCAGCATAACATCACTAGGGGTCTGT
>NW_025195723.1:0-4524 GCF_004010195.1 Chiloscyllium plagiosum
TCTATTCTGCAATGTGGGGATTCTACAATTCCATAACAGTAAATACCATGACAGACGACAATATTATTGAGATTAATTACTATGTTTTGATTGTGAACAATTGTGACACCTTCTGATTTGCATCTAATTGAAATGGTCGTGTAATCTATCAATGGAACGTTTTGAAGGAATTATGGAAATGTGAAGTGTTTCGCAGAGAAACGAAGATATGAAGCAAAAATGTATGAAGGAGATGTATGTGTGTGTCCTCATTCTGTTCCTGGGTCTATAATGACTTTATACAGTGTTGCTTTTTGATACATGGAATTAGAACAGCAGGTTACTTTTGGAACATTTTGTCTTACTTGGGCAAAATAAAATTTGGGAATGAGGAAAAAAAGCAAACTTGCTTTCAGTGTCTTTTGAGCAGGTATTGTATGTTTTTTGTGCGATTAAAAGAGGACAAATCCGGAGATTTCTAACCAAGGACGTTGTGGGAGATGAAGGAGGAAATTACACGGAGTCTGACCAGAAATAATAATACACATGTTTAGACAGGGGAGCTTGCAGGACAGAGATTATGCTTCACTTTTGAAGAAGGGTGGTAGGAGATAGACCACTGAATATCATATCAGTATTTGGAAATTATTGGAGAATGTTCTGAAGGAGAGAATTAATTTCCAGTTTAAATTCGATAGTCAGCATGATTTTGTCAGAGAGCTGAACTGTTTTAGAAAGCTGGTGCACGGGTACAACAAGCTTACCATCATACAGATGAAGATTGGCTAGTTTAGCTGACATAGAGCAAAGCCTTACAGAATGTCCCAAATGGGAGATAATGCAGGTCAGCTCGAAATCGGGTGATTTAGAAAGAGACCGAAAGTGTTGCTGGATGGTCGTTTTCGTGACTGTCTGCTTTGTTCAGCATAACACAAGGATCAATGAAACTTCCTATTTGTTTGCAATATTCAAATTTGTGTGTGTGTTCTGTCGAGGGGCACGCAGCGAGACGTTTGCAGGGATGTCATGGTAACTAAGATTTTGGATGCCACAAATTATTTTTAAGTGGTAGACAATGAGGACAGGCAGATATTGAAGAATTGGTCTAATGGCGATCATAGCAACAGATAAAATTTAACCACGTTAAGTGTAAGGTGATGCACCTTGGCAGAAGTAGCAAGACAAAGGAGTACTAAATGAGTGGCTGGACACCATGAAGCTTCAAGGCAAATAGATGCTTGTCCAGAGATCCTTCATGGCGCAGAACACATAAATCCGGTCGAGAAGTATGCGTACAGGCCATGCATAAGGACATCAGAACTTGAAGCAAGAATAGGCTTTCTAGCCCTTCAGGCATGCTCAGTCATACTACGAGATCACGTTTAATGGCTTCAGCGCCACTTATCCGCCCTCTCACTATAAGCCTTAATTCACATACTTTTCAAAATCGAAATCTGTCTTAGCTTTTACCGAAACATTTACCAAGGAAGGATCAACTATTTTACTGGACAGGGAATTCCATAGACTCACAAAACTCTGGGTGAAGAAACTCCTCCTGATTATAGTCCTATATCTGTTCCAGCTAATTTTGAGGTTATGCCCTCTTGCCTTATTTTACCCCAGCAGTGAAAACATCCTCTCCACTTTTCCCTTATTAATACCTTTCATAATGTTATCATCCCTATAAGATCCCTTCTAATTACTCTAAATTCCAATGAATATAATACCAGCCGACTCAGTTTCTCGTCACAAGCTAGAATCCACCGATTGAAACTTCTCTACATCCTTTCTAGTGCCAATGCATTCTTTCTCGAGTTAGGAGACCAAAACTATTCGCAGTACTCCAGCACCCTTTCAAGCTGCAACCTATCTGCTTTGAAACTCAATCCATTTAATAGAGACGGGCAACATTTAATTTACCTTCTTAATTTACTGTTGCACATGCAAAGCGACCTTCTGTGATTCATGTACAAGGACATCCAGGTTCCCCTGCATGCAGCATGCTGCAATATACCTTTACCAGTTGAAACATTGATTAGAAATAGGTTATATTGGAGCTGCAAAGGACATTGGTTAAACTTCAAATGGACAATGGTGTGTTGTTAAGGTCAGTGCACCGTAGGACGCATCTGATTGCATTAGTATGAATGCCTGGAATATTAGCAAGGATGCTCCTTTGGTTGCAGCATTTTAACGAAAATGAAGGAGGCTGTAAATACTATGGTTTTTTTCTTGAGAGCAAAATTGTGACAGATCTGATCATGAGGGACATGAACATGGAGGATAGAATTCATTTGATTACATCAGTTGAAGCGTCAATAAGAGGTAGCATAATTTCTGTCTGAATGGCGGTACAGTTTGATGTGAGATGAAGATTTATCTTCTCCCCGCCGAGGCATTAGTCGATGGAAAACTTCACAACACTTTTTGAAGAATTACCTGGATCAGAAATGTGACAACATTCAAGTTTATCGTCCAAGTAGAGCAAAATGGGATCCGTGTAGCTTTAGCGTAATTTTGGCAGGACAACCTTGATGGGCAGAAGGTCTTCCTCTGTTCTTTATCATCTCACCCTTGTTTGATTCTGCATTTAAATTCAGATTTTTTTTTCTAATCACTTTTTGCTCCTCACAATGACTGAATAGTCTCAGCAAAATGGATATGGATGGGACTGATAGTGGGTGAAATAGTGCCAGTGATGCCGTATGAAGATAAGTTGCAATTAACATCTGAAAATCAGGATTATATTTACCTATTCCTTAGGTACTCAATTAAGAACTTCAATCTAAATTTACAACCATCTGTGTTTTCAAATGATGACGAGAATGAAGTTGCAATTACAGATTCCCAGCAGAAATTCTATACATTTTAAAATAAGTTCTCTGAACTGCCTCATCACCAATTACAAGATAATTAATCAATTCTGAAAGTATACTGGCAGCCGGAAGAGAGACAGTTTCTCAAACAACAAAAATGCATCTTCCAAGGCAAATGGTCGCAAAGGTATTCTGCACCATCCTTGCCATTGTTGGTGTTCCTGGTAGGTCTTCTGACTGCGTAGGTTGTATAAATATATGCATAAAATCATGTTTATTACCACTTTCAGGCTGATAATTATTTTCTTTGCACTTAACGTCATGCATCCAAATTGCAGGCGACCGTGTTCTCACTGTCATCTGGGAGACTGGTCAGCAATGTGCAATACACAGTCTTGCCTCTTCCTCTCTACTGTGCAAAGTGTGTTTGCATTGAAGCCACATTAATGGAATTTTGCTGAGGATCGATCCTGTTTTGTCAGGAAACTGCTTAACAACACCGCTTTCTCAGCAGTAGTTTTATGTCTGATGTGAGTTCAATGTGCTTGATATCAATCAAGTAGTAATGATATCTATTATTTCCTTCTTTTTCTAAACGAGGTTTACTCAGCGACCTTCTTCTGTATGGGAGATGAAAGATAATGTGAATTATGACTGGGTTAATCAGATCATTATCGAGAGATAAGTTGCAGTTAACACAGAGTAATTTGAATAAGTTGTGAGTTAATATATGGATGGTTCAGCACAAGGCATGTTTGAGGGCAGATAGCTCTGTGCGTATTGAGCACAGTACAGTGTGCATTGTTGAAATTATTTGTTCTAAAATTTACGTGTGAGTTGCGAAATTTGAAATAAGGTGCGCTTTACACTGTTGATAAATTTAAAAGACAAGTGTTGAGAGTGTTATGGCATCAGTGCTCCTACGTTAGTTCAAACAATTTTGATGAACTTGATGCTTCTCATCTTCATTTTTGCTGATGCTATCCTTCAATGTTGCCCCAATGATAATAGTTTATATGAAGGTCTGTAATATCCATCGATTTCCGGTCATCAATTTAACTTTGGCTATCATCACGTTTGTGGTCAGCACAGCCGCCTCACAGAATTTAGAGTCACGGTGAGTGTGTAGATTTTGCACCTTCTCCAAAAGTCAGAATGGGGTTTCACCGGGTGCTCCATTTTCCCACCACAATCCAAAAATGTGCAGGGTCTTTGGTAGACTTAAGGAGACAGGTTGGGGGTTTATGATGGTGTGGAATGTTCTTCAGTGTGTCAATGCAGACTCCATAGGTCGAATAACCTGTACCTTGGAATTCTACATTCCAAGAGTCTGTAAACTTTAAGAAGTCTAAATTATCCTTTATTATTATTATTATTATTATTATTATTATTATTTTAAAATACCTTCTCTGAACTGTCCCATCACCAATTCCAAGAGAATTCTTCAATTCTGAAAGTTTGGCGGCAGCAGGAAGCGAGAGACAGTTTCTCAAACATCAAAAATGCATCTTCCAAGGCAAATCATATTGATGCTGTTTCTGACATTTTGGAAATGAAAGACTGTTTATATATTTTTAGACAGATTTACTTCGAGATAACCTCGGATTGCTGCACTCCATCCAATTATGATACCTCTATTTTAATAACTGAACAACAGAACCCTGAAGTCTGGAGATTATAACTGAACAACAGAACCCTGAAGTCTGGAGATTCGGCGATTGAACAGATA
>NW_025195724.1:0-1865 GCF_004010195.1 Chiloscyllium plagiosum
GATACTCCTTGCATTGAAGTATACACACTTGAGCACATCTCTGTGTCCGCAAGTACTCCCTGTCAGTGCTACATTCTCCACAGCCTCCCTACATTCTTGGACATCCTGACAAACAGCTAGCCTACTTGCTTTGCTACAAGTCCGGATCCCATCCCCCTGCCAAATTAGTTTAACCCCCCCCTCCCCCCCTCCGAAGAGTGCTAGCAAACCTACAGGCTAACACTATTTGGTTTCAGACTGACAGCAGAAAGGGTTGAGGGAGATGTTGTTTATCAATCTGAAAAAGTTAGCTCACAGGGTCAGCAGGTAATGGAGAATGCAAATCAAATGCTGGCATTTATTACAGAGGGAATGGAGTCTAAAAATAGGCAGGTCTAGCTAAAACTATGCAAGGTACAAGTCAGACAAACCTCGAATATTATGAACAGTGTGAGTGCCCGAAGGAAAGATATTGTCGCAGTGGAGGCAGTCCAGAGAAGGGTCACTCGGCTGATCCTGGGAATGGAGGGATTTTCTAATGAGAAGAGGTGGAGGACGTGGAGGTTGAATCCATTGACGTTTAGATAATGAGAGAGAAATGGAATGAAACATCCAAGATTCTGAGGGGCTCTGATGGGCAGATGCTGGGAAGTTAGAAAATAGAACAGTAGAGCACAGCAACAGGCCCTTCGGCCCACCACGTCTATGCTGTCCAAGATAATATTCTAACTCATACCTTCTTCCTGCACATGGGTCCATATCCCTCTATTCTCTGTCTGTTTATGTTTCTGTCTAAATTCCACTTCAAAACTTTACTCACATTTCTACTTCTACGTCCTCCTTCAGTAACATCCATTCTACGTAAAAAAAAAACTTGCCTCACACATCTCGTTTAAACTTCCTCTTTCTCACCTTAAACCTATGCGCTCTATAATTTGAAACTTGCACATTGGAAAAGAGATTCTGACTATCTACATTATCTATCCCTGTTCCAAATGTTATATTTCTGTGCCTATTCGCCTGTCAGCCTCTGACACTCTCACTAAACAATCCAACTTTGTTTAATTTCCTCTTGCATCTAACACACCCTTAAAAACCCTGATACAGGCAATGTTCTGATAAACCAGTTTTGCATTCTCTCCAAAGCCTCCCCATCCTTCCTATTGTATGGAGATGAGATCTGCACACAATACTCCAAATGTGGCCAAACAAACGTTTTATAGAATCACAGCATCAGATGCGAACCACTATACCCAACATTGTGACTGATGAAGGCTAGTGTTCCATTTGCTTTCTTTCCCATCTGAAACACTTCTGTTGCCATTTTCTGGGAGTCACTGACTTGCACCATGATCCTTCTGTATATCAATATCCCTCAGTATCCTAACGTTCGTCTTGAATTTGACATCATCTCAGACTTGTACAGATTAAACTCAATTTGCCATTTCTGTCTATCTCTCCAACTGTTCTGTAACCTCCCGCAGATGTTCATGAGTCACTCCTCAGGGGTGGGGGGCTGAACAGATGGGTACAGGTTACAGAGGCTCGAGGATGTTAGGTTTAACAGAGTTACATCTGGTCAGGAATGTCAGTGGGCCAAAGGGGTTTGAGGATTGGAGGAAATTACAAAGATAGAGGGAGCTGGATTAGATTCGGGAGATAGGGATAGGGATGGAGAAAGGAAGAGGCACAGAGAGGGGGCTGTTTTATCTAGGAGAGTATTGTGTATACTAACAGAGATATGGAAGGTTGTCGTGACTGAAGACATTTACAGATATAAGAAGGCTTCTCGGCTCTGGAGGCTACATAGATAGGAAAGCAATGGAGAATGGCAGGTTGCGAGTTGGAGACAGTTACACAAATGGGGAGGGTTGCACAAACTGAAG
>NW_025195724.1:2156-4524 GCF_004010195.1 Chiloscyllium plagiosum
CAGCAGAGGTGAGAGCAGGACCCCTTACAAGATGGTGGGAATGAAACTAGAATGTTGCTGTTCCTTGCCCAGCTCTGTATCTATGTCCGGTCTTCCAGGTCTGAATATAGAAGTCAACTACCTCCACCCTGTGCTGTTTACTGTGAGTGATCTTACCGGCTGCAGGATTTACTGAAGGCTCCAGATCTCCCTCTCTCTCTAACTGACTAACCAGCTTCAATGAGGTGATGGATGAGACAGGAGTTAGGAACATCCTGATTACCTGTATGAGACAGAATGGGAAATTAGACTGATGCAATGAGGATAACTCATGCAGAGTTGCACTGAGTCCAGCAGAGATCTCGAAAATCCCAATCTCCATCCCTTGCCTGTGCTGTCGCATATCTCTGGAGTGGAGAATTCTGTTGACTCAGGATCTCAGACCATCTGTAAGAGGGAGAAATGCTGACAGAGGCAGCAAATAGACCGCCACAGCGAGGGATACCACATGGAGAGATACTGAGTGATGTCACATTATTAGACACTGTATTAACAGGGAATTGTTTGAATTTGTAAAAAAGGCACTGGGGTAATTGTGAGGGGAGTCAACCTTCCTATCTCATCATCTCTTTGGCGGTGGGTCACAGACGAGGCTGACTCTCTCCCACTCTTGGGGGTGGGGGTGTCTGTCGTTGGCTGTACAGACCGATGTGGCCTTTCACGAACTCTGTTACACTTGGGGCAGAAGGTGACCATGGGAAGGGGGTGGGTGAGGCATTGGGGAGGCAGCACACTCTTTGTGCTGTTTTCTCCTGGTTCCCATTTTCCCCACAGAAAGTCTTGAGGTTCTCGACACCTTCCCAATGCTCCTCCCACACTTCGGACGGTCAATTCTGAAGAAGCTAACGTTTAGAAATGTGGACGCATTTGTTAAAGAGATCGCTAGGGAGTCTCCTAGAGGGAGGAGTGCAGACGGAAGAGGAAACATTGTCAGCGTTTAATCAGATGATCGGAACAGGGAGAATTGAAGGTGCTGGAGGTGGTGAGGGTGTTACAGAGAGGGGCAAAGGTCTGAACAATGTTACAAAACCTGGACAAATTGCTGCAACTAGAGCTGTTTGCAAAGGTAGGGATGGACATATGTATTTTCATTGATTCATTCATGGCCTGAGGATGCCACCGATTGGACCAGCATACATTGCCCTCCTGCTAATTGCCCAGAGGCAGCTCAGAGTCAGCCACATTGCTGTGGGACTGGAGTCACATGTGAGCCAGACCATGTAAGAATGTCAGATGTCCCTCTCTAATGGACATACGTGAACAAGTTGATATTTACCAGATAATCAATAATGCTAATCCTGTGGTCTCACTAATGTCTTGTACAGACACACCATGACATCCCAACTCCTACTCTCAATGCTCTACCCAATGAAGGTAACCATCCCAAACGCCTGATTCACCAGCCTGTCTATCCGTGACGCTATTTTCAAAATACTGTGTACCTGCATCCCTGGGTCACTGACTGACAACACTACCCAGGGCCCGAACATTAACTGTACAAGTCCAGCCTGGTCTGCTTTATCACAATACAACATCTTGTATTTCGCCACCTGTTCTTCCTAACCTCACTGGCCCACCAGTACTGTTGATCCCATTGTACTCTTTGATAACCCTCTTCACTGTCCACTTTATCACGAATTTCAGTCTCACTCACACACTTGCTAACCATGACTCCTATGTTATCATCCAAACTGTTTATATAAATGATGCACAACAGTGACCCAGCACCGAACCCCATGGCACACCGTTGGTCACAGGCCTGCAGTTTGAGCAGTAAGCCTCTATCACCATGCTCCGTCTCCTACCGTCAATCCTGTTTTGTATCCGGTTGGTGAGTGCTCCCTGGTTATGAGTGATCTAAACTTACTAACCAGTCTGCCATGCAGAACCTTGTCAAAGGTCTTGCTAACGTTCACGTGGACATCGTGTACTGCTCTGCTTTGAGCTGTCACTTGTCTACCTCCACACTCAGGTTTGAGGCATGGTTTCCTGTACACAAAGCCATACTGACGATCGTTAATATGTCCTTACCTTTCCAAAAGCATGATGAACTTTTCCCTCAGAATCTCCTCCAACAACCTACCACCCCTGCCATCAGTCTCGTTTGTCTGTAGTAGCTGTTGATAAGACAAATATCTCTGGGAGGGGCCCTGCAATTTCCTCGCTCGCTTCTCACAAGGCGCTGCGATACATCTGATAATGTCCCAAGGTTTTATCTAACCTTTATCATTTTAAGACATCCAGCACCTCCTGTTCTCCAATGTGCATTCTTTTCAAGACATCACGATGTATTTTACCAAGTTCCTGAACTTCCATGTCTTTCTCCACA
>NW_025195725.1:0-2991 GCF_004010195.1 Chiloscyllium plagiosum
ATTGTAACAGAAATGCAAGACCGATAAATGAAAGGGTGGAAGTTTAAAAACATCAGGGTTCTGGGGTGGCTCAGTGGTTAGATCTACTTTCTCACAGTGCCAGGGACCTGGGTTCGATTCCACTCTCGGGCAACTATCTGCATGGATTTCCTCCAAGTGCTCTGGTCTCCTCCCACAGTCCAAAGATGTGGAAGTTAGCTGGATTGGCTGTGCTAAACTGCCCAGGGATGTGCAGGCTAGGTGGGTCAGCCAATGAGAAATGGAGAGTGACTGTGGGGGTGGGATGCTCTCGGAGGATCGGTGTGGGCTGAACAGTGTGCTTCCATGATTCTGAAGTTTGGAACCGATAAGGAAATGGTAAGAAGAGCAAAGTTCCTTATTTCGGTAACTGGACCCAGAAGGGATTTGCACTTGCCTAAAGCTGACTATGACCAGTCAAAGTTAAAAATCACACAACACCAGGTTATAGTCCAACAGGTTTATTTGGAAGCACTAGCTTTCGGAGCGACGCTCTTTCATCAGGTGGTTGTGGACCAGGATTATAAGATACAAAGATCAAGATTGAGTCCACACTCTCAGCTTGTGCTCAAGATATAGCAATACAGCTACGAGATACTGCCAAATGGACAAGGCGACAGGACTACACCACGTACATGCACACCAAGAACTTGGAGAAACATGGCATCACCACCAGGAGTATCCAAGCCTGACCTGGCATCCCGGTTGAAAACGTTATCACCACGGGGAAATTGATCGTCAACTTATCGGACCACACCCTTCAACTAGAAGAGATTGAAGTTCTCCGCTGAGGGCTCAATTTCTGGCCCACCAACAAAACTGTGTGTTGTGATCCTGCTCCGCAGCTACCCGATGAAGGAGCGGCGCTCCGAAAGCTAAGTGCTTCCAAATAAACCTGCTGGACTATAACCTGGTGCTGGGTGATTTTGAACTTTGTCCACCCCAGTCCAACACTGGCTTCTCCACATCATGACTAGTCAGTAAGAGGTCCATTTTAAAATAATCTGCTGCTGCAGTAAAATATACTCATTGAATTGAAATTTTTAAATTGAATTTATTGTCACGTGTACCGAGACACAGTGAAAAGTTTTGTCTTGCGAGCAATACAGGCAGATCACAGAGTTAAATAGCATAGATAAGTAAACAACAGGTAAACAGCGGTAAAAACAAAACGCAGGTACAGGCGAATGCTCAGGGTTTGTGAGTCCATTCAGTATTCTAACAACAGCACGGTCGAAACTGTTGCAAAACCGGCTGGTGGGTGTGTTCAGGCTTCTGACTAAACAATAAAATTTAGCATATTGTACAATCATTCCCTTGGCATATACTGTCGCAGAGCAAATGGAAAAGGCTTGCATTTCTGAATTATCATCACATTTCTCAAACACCCCAAAGTGATGTACCCCGATCAAAGTGCCTCAGAAGGGTAGCAACTGTAACTATGTGGACAAACATTCTGAGCTCAGGCAAAACAGGCACGTTGGAGATGATTGAGCTCTAAATCTATTTTTAATGGTGTTGGTTGAAGGAAAAATGTTGGCTTGGATATCAGAGAAAAAAAATCTCTGCTCTTATTCAAATAGTGCCTTGGGATCTCTTAATGCCTGTCTCACTGGCAAGCATAGCCTCTGTTTGAAAAAGCACTGAAGTGTGAACCGAGATTACACACGTCAGTTTTGGAACGGGCTTGAACTTACAACCTCAGAAGTAAGATTGCAACCAACTGAACCGAGCTGACTAATGTTGGGCACGTGACGTTAACACCAAGAGGCAATATCGCCAAGATTATCGAGCCGATCATTCATCTCTCACTGCCGTTTGCCCGGTTGCCAACAAATGGGTGGCATCGTTTTCTCTTCCTTCATTGCCAATATCGCTGGCACATCTAGTGTCTACTGCCCATCTATAATTGCCCAGGAACAGGTGGCAGTGAGGCTTCACCCTGACTGTACGGTGTCAGACGCCCCCAGTCTCCAGAAAACGTGACCCAGCAGAGATTAAACAAAATCGCGCTACAATCCCAGGTCGGGATGGGCTGGGGGCAATCCTGCAGCTAATGGTCTGTGTACCCACCACCATCACCCAACGAAGGAGCAGCGCACTGAAAGCTTGTGATTTAAAATAAATCCATTTGCTATACCCTGGTGTCAAGTGATTTTTGACTCATCCATCCAGCTGGTGGGTGTTGCAGGATTGCAAGATGCTAGCAAGGGGAACTTAGATGATACAGTCTGGGACCATCGTCACTGATGCAGGCAGTGGGTATTTGGGGAATGCTTGAGGAAGCTCAGAGGATGGAAAAGGGGCGGTGTAAGTATAATTACAAAGCATTTCAAGACACAAACTTCATTAATGTGCCCAGATTTCAACATCACAACACCATAAGGAGGTGTAACATAGACTTCAAAAAGTACAAGGGGAATGGATCAAGATCTTAAATCAACAAGATACGAGGGAGCGGAAAGGGGTCTCATCGACTCAAACGCGACGGAACAATAAAGGGGGAAACTGTGACACTGCCCCACCCTGACACACTGCCCCCTGACACACTGCCCCCTGACACACTACCCCCTGACACACTGCCCCCTGACACACTGCCCCCTGACACACTGCCCCCTGACACACTGCCCCCTGACACACTGCCCCCTGACACACTGCCCCCTGACACACTGCCCCCTGACACACTGCCCCCTGACACACTGCCCCCTGACACACTGCCCCCTGACACACTGCCCCCTGACACACTGCCCCCTGACACACTGCCCCCTGACACACTGCCCCCTGACACACTGCCCCCTGACACACTGCCCCCTGACACACTGCCCCCTGACACACTGCCCCCTGACACACTGCCCCCTGACACACTGCCCCCTGACACACTGCCCCCTGACACACTGCCCCCTGACACACTGCCCCCTGACACACTGCCCCCTGACACACTGCCCCCTGACACACTACACCCTGACACACTGC
>NW_025195725.1:3682-4525 GCF_004010195.1 Chiloscyllium plagiosum
CACACTGCACCCAGACACACTGTCCCCTGACACATTGTCCCCGACACACTGCCCCCGACACACTGCCCCCTGACACATTTCACGCTGACACACTGCTGCCTGACACACTACACCCTGACACACTCTCCCGGGCACACTGCATCCCGACACACTGCACCTTGACACACTCCCCCAACACATTTCACCCTGACACACTGCCCCCTGACACACTACAACCCTAACACACTGACCTCTGACACACTGCCCCTGACACACTGCCCCTGACACACTGCTCCCTGACACACTGACCCCTGACACGCTACACCCTGACACACTGCACTCTGACACACTTCCCCGAACACACTTCACCCTGACACACTTCAACCTGCCACACTACACACTGCCACACCACACCCTGACACACTACACCCTGACACACTGCACCCTGATACACTGACCCCTGACACACTGCACCCGACACACTCCCACTTGCACACTGAACCCTGATACATTGCCCCCTGACACACTGCACCCTGATACACTGCCCCCTGACACACTGACCCCGACACACTGCACCCTGATACACTGACCCCTGACACACTGCCTCCGGACACACTGCTCCCCTGACACACTGCCCCTCTGACACACTGGCCCCAAACATACTGCCCCCGGCACATTGCCCCCTGACTCACTGCCCCCTGACACGCTACACCCTGACACACTTCCCCGGACACACTTCACCCTGACACACTTCAACCTGCCACACTACACCCTGCCACACCACACCCTGACACACTGCACCCTGACACACTGCACCTTGACACACTTCCCCTGACACACTACACCCTGACACACTGCACCCTG
>NW_025195726.1:0-4525 GCF_004010195.1 Chiloscyllium plagiosum
ACCAAAGTGAAAGTCACAGAATTGTGGTCACCACTAACAAGTCCATTACTTGTCCCGGTTCATTACCGAGTCCCAAATCCAAAATGGCCTCCCCTCTGGTCGGACAATCTACATACTGAGTTAGAAAAGCTTCCTGGACACACTGCACAAACACCGCCCCATCCAAAGAGCTTCCAATCAATATTTGGGAAGGAAGCCATAGCCAGAGGAAACCTCAACAGACACATGGAGAATGTACAAACTCCACACAGAGAGTCACCTGAGGCTGGAATTGTACCTGTGAGATGGCTTGAGATAGCTGTGCTAACCACAGCCACTGTATCTGGGATATTATATTCAGTAGTGAACTCCTTACCCTAGGAAGGGCATACTTAGCAAGATGGTAGCAAGATGGCGTCGGATATGGTCGACTCCTTACGAACTCCTGCATGCAGATCTAAGGTTCCTGTTTCCTACAATCATTCTACACTCTTTAAACTTAATAGCATGCTTTTAAATTTTACTAATAACTCTGTTTTACCTGTGTTTTTGTTTTTGCCACTGTTTACCTAATATTTACTATCTATGCTACTTAACTATGTGATCTGCCTGTATTGCTCGCAAGACAAAGCTTTCCACTGTGCCTCGGTACACGTGACAATAAATTCAGTTCAATTCAATTTATTATAGTAGGAGTGAAACAAACATTTACTGGACCAATTTGCGTGATAGCAGGATTATTTTATTGGAAACATTTGAGCTGACGGGGCTTATACTCTCTGGAGCTGTGAAGATTAAGACCACATCTTCATTCAGAAGATGGTTAATCTTTGGAATTCAAACGAGTGGATCAATCTTTGTGTATAGGTAAAAGAAATGGATGGATTTGCAATAAAAATATCAAGGGATCATGGGAGAAAATTATGTGGAGGTAGAAGATCTGAAATGATTTAGTTGAGTGGCAAAGCGGGCTTGAAGAATCAAATAGCACCCATTTCCTATGTTGCAACACACAAAATTATAACACGTTCACATAAGGAGACGAGAAAAAATTGTTCCCATTCCATTTTGTTCAAACATTCAATCACTTTTTTCATGATGATACTTTCCCGTTACATGCCCACAAGTTATGTCAAACTGACAGCCCTGTTGTTCTTCCAGATAATAACCAGAGACTGTATTAAATGGTTTGCTTTCTCAAGTTGACTTTGATTCTTTTACCAATCATCTTAAAAGGGTAACCTCTGGTTATCAAACTTTCTATAATTTCTCTCTTGCCTACACCCTCCCCGTGTCTGTGTGGGTTTCCTCCAGGTGCTCCAGTTTCCTCCCACAGTCCAAAGATGTGCATTTCAGGTGAATTGGCCATGCTAAATTGCCCATAGTGTTAGGTGCATTAGTCAGAGGGAAATGGGTTTGGGTGGGTTACTCTTCGGAGGGTCGGTGTGGCGTTGTTGGGCTGAAGGGCCTGTTTCCACACTGTAGGGAATCTAATCTAATAGGGTCATAAAGTAGAATCCCTATAGTGTGGAAGCAGACCATTCAGCCCATCAAGTTCATACCAAATCTTCAAAGAACATCACATCCAGACCCACCCCATCCCTGTAACCCTGCATTTCCCATGACTAATCCACCTAGCCTGCACAGTCCCTGGACACTATGGGCAATTTGCCATGGCCAATGCACCTAAACTGTACATCTTTGGATTGTGGGAGAAAACAAGACCAACCAAAGTAAACTCTTGCAGAGAGAGGGAGAACGTGCAAACTCCAGACAGTCACCTGAGGGTGGAATCAAACCCATTCCCTGGGGCTGTAAGGCAGCACTATTAACCACTGAGCCGCTGTGCTGCTCTCTTAAATCCCTTGATCTGCTTTGGTCCGAGGACACCAAAAAGAAAGCAGGCCCTTCAGGCAAAAGGGTGGCCATGGGTACTTGCATAGATCCCAATAATGCCTGTCGCTTTGTGGGGTAAACGGAACATTCCTTATTACAGGTTTATTCCAAACCCCACCCACTGAGATATCAATGATATCATCAGTGCTGCTTCCCTCGCTCATCCAGAATTGGAAAGGTTTATCAATTTCATTTCCAATTTCCTTCCCTGTCATCTTCACCTGGCCCATCTATGACTCCTCTCTTCCCTTCCTTGAGATCTCTGTTTCTATTTCTAGGGATAGGCTGGCAACCAATACCCTCTACAAACCCACCGACTTCCATAGTTACCTCCACTACATATCTTGACACCCTGCTTCCTGTAATGACTTTATTCCATTCTCCTAGTTCCTCTGTCTGCACTGTATCTGTTCCGATGATGCCCACTTTGACAAGGGGGCCTTTGAAATGTCCATTTTCTTCCTCAACCGAGGAATCCCTATCACCATAGTTGTCAGAGCTCTCAGCTGGATCCAACCCATCTCCTCCACTTTGGCCCTCACCCCCTCTCTTCCCTCTCCTGACAGTGAACGGGCTCCCCTTGACCTTACCTACCATCCCACCAAAATCCATATCTAGAGGAAGAGGTTGAACTTCAGAAATTGGCATCAAAAACAGAAATTGTTGGAAAAGCTCAGCGGGTCTGGCAGCATCTGTGGAGATTGATCAGAGTTAATGTTTCAGGTTGAGTGACCCTTCCTCAGAACTGTATCAGTTCAGTTTTTGTTTCTGATTTACAGCATACACTGTTCTTTTGATTTTCATTCAAAAGTTGGCAATTAGAGAGGAATGTCAACTTAAAAGAGCAAAGGCGAAGGTAGAATGTAGGCTTAGTGAGGATTTGGAGATGCCGGTATTGGACTGGGGCGTACAAAGTTAAAAATCACGCAACACCAGCTTATAGTCCAACAGGTTTAATTGGAAGCCCACTAGCTTTCGGAGCGACGCTCCTTCATCAGTTGATAGTAGAGGGCTCGATCGTAACACAGAATTTATAACAAATATTTGCAGTGTGATGTAACTGAAATTATACATTGAAAAATTGATCGATTGTCGGTTAAGCCTTTCATCTGTTAGAATACAGTGATAGTTTCACTTCTTTGTAGTTTTTGTATGCAGTTTTTGAGCAAAGTGCAATGTAACTCTGCAAGTACAAATTCACCCCACAAAATATATGTGTGCATGTGGGTCTTTGTCTGTCTGTGTGTGTGAGTCTGTCTGGGGTGGGGGTTGTGAGTGTGAGAAAGTGTGTGTGTGTGTGTAGTGAGTGCAGAGTGTCTTAAGTCTGTGAGGGGGGTGCATGTGGAAGTGTGTGTGGCTATAAGGGTATGTGTGGGTGTCTGTGTGTGCGTCTGTGTGTACCTGTGTCCGTGAGTATGTGAGAGTGTGTGTGTAGGAAAATCTATGTGTGTGTGGAGTGTCATTCATGTAGAACCCTGAGCGCAAAAACTGCATGAATTTATGTAAAACTCTATTATCTCACTTTTTAGATTAGAATCAATCTAAACATCATGGCATAGAGAGAGAACACAGGGGGCTAACATCTTCAACATATTGTCTAGCTATCACCATTGTTAACAGCTAACCCGAGAATGCAACATTAAAAAAAAGGTTTTATGATTTACACATGAAAGAAGTGAAATTATCATGGTATTCAAACAGGTGAAAGACTCAACAGACAGTCAAGGTATTTTTCAATGTATAATTTCAGTTACATCACACTGTAAAGTTTTGCTGTAAATTCTGTGTCTTAGGATTGAGCCCTCCACTATCACCTGATGAAGGAGCGACGCTCTGAAAGCTAGTGTGCTTCCAATTAAACCTGTTGGACTATAACCTGGTGTTGTGTGATTTTTGGCTTAGTGAGGGGGGACAATGGTAACGAGCAAACCCATGAGATCCAAAGGCCTGGTGAAGATATGTTTCAATATGTCCAAGCATTGCTTATGTTTAATGAGTAGGATGTACAAGCCTTTTTCATTTCATTTGAGAAAGTGGCTAAACAAATGTAATGACCAGTGTCCTCCAGATGTTCTCTGAAACGTTTCAGATTTTGGCATCCTGACTCCCCAATGTAGAGGAGACCACATCGGAGGAAGAGGCAGATGAGATTTCATGTGTGTGGAAGTACAGGTTACATTTCAGAGAACATCTCTGGGACACACACACACTAAACAACCTCACCGCCCGGTGGCCGAACACTTTAACCCCCTCTCCTATCCTACCCAAGGACATGCAAGTACTGGGCCTCCTCCACCTTCAAACTCCAACTACCCGATGCCGGGAGGAGGGATGCCTCATCTTCTGCCTTGGAACCCTCTAACCACACGGGATCAATATGGTTTTCACCAGTTACCTCATTTCCACTTTCCCCACCTTATCCCAGATCCTCGGGATAATTAAATTCCAAATTGTCACTGCCCTCATGAACTGTCCTACCCGTCCATCTTCCTCCCCACTTATTCACACCACCCTCCTCTCTGACCTATCGGAGGTGGCACGGTGGTTCAGTGGTTAGCACTGCTGCCTCACAGCGCCAGGGTCCCAGGTTCGATTCCAGCCTTAGGCGACTGTATGTGTGGAGTTTGCAGGGTCAGTGTGGACTTGTTGG
>NW_025195727.1:0-4526 GCF_004010195.1 Chiloscyllium plagiosum
AGATATTATTCAGGCTCTCTCACTGAGGAAATTAGTTCAAACAATCATCTGATCTCAAAGAAGACCAGCAGATCCACATTGGGATGGACCATTGACCTGTTCAAAATGTGGGAAAACATTTAATCGGAAATCCACCCTGATCAAACAACAGCGAATTCACACAAAGGACGGACCTGAAAATTGCCCGGACTGTGCCAAGTTCTGAAAATGCTCTGGAGCTCTGATGTCCCGTCAACATGTTCATACTAATGACAGACCGTTCGGCTTTTATCACTGTGGGAGTGAGTTCGAATGTTCATCTCAAATGCACAGCGACCTCACACTGGGGACAGGCCATACACTTGCACTCAGTGTGGGAAGGGATTCGCTGCAATATCCAAAATGCTGAAGCAAAAGCAAGTTCATGAGTAATGGCAGAGGCTGGAGTTTACTGTGATTATGCACATGTTTCATAATGTCCATCCATCTCAGCCATACGATTTGGTTTCAAATCAACTCTCCTATTAAGCTCCGTCAAAGAGATGAATTTTTTTTTAATTGATGATCGAATGATGCAGGTTGGGGGCCTGTTTCTGCTGAAGTTAGGGCATGGAGCATATAACATAGTACATTGAAAACAAAACATAAAATATTGAACAATACAGCACAGTACAGGCCCTTCGGCCCTCGAAGTTGCATCGACCTCTGAAAGCAACCTTAAGCTTATCTCAACGACTCTGTTCCAATGCCATCCATCTATTTATCAAATGACCACTTAAATGCCCTGAAGTTTGAAGAGGATAAAAGCGAGTACTGCAGATGCTAGAGATTAAAGTCCAGTGTGGTGTGCTTGAAAAGCATAGCAGATCAGGCAGAATTCAGCAGAACTGTCCAGCAGAAGACCTTTTACCCAAAACGTCGATTCTATTGCTCCTCGGATGCTACCTGACCTGCTATGCTTTTCCAGCACCAGACTCTCGCCCTAAAATTGAAGAGTTTGGTACTTTTGCACGAAGGGTATTCACACCCTTACTACGGTCTGAGGAAAGAAGCTACCTCTGAAATCTGCCCCATATCTGCCTCCCCTCAGTTCAATGCTGTGTCCCCTCGAGTTAGCCATCACCACCCGAATTAATGGGCTCCCACTGTCCTCTTTATCTCCTCCTCTGATCATTTTGCCTGTGTCTATTAAGTTACCTCTTAATCGTCCTCTCTCGAACGAAGATAGTCTCAAGCCACTCAGCCATTCCCCTGATGTCCTTCACTTGAAATCAGACAGCATCCTGTTAAAAAGAAGTCTGTGTACTGACGACAAAAACAAAACGGAGTGGCTCTGATTGAATGCACAGTATTATTGATCTGCTTATTGACGATTGAGTACAACCTGGTTGCATTGTAGTTACTGCCTTGCATTACTTTGCTGACAATGGAGAGTTCATCTACATTAGTAGAATAATCGGTGGGGTTTATTTGTCCTGTTTTTGTGGACTTGACATTACCAAGACCAGTTTTAAAGAATGTGCGTCAATCCGAATGCTGGACCAGGTTCGCTGTTGTGAAACCGATAGCAGGGCAATGAATATTATGACCATTCATCTCAGTACTGAACAGCAGGCCAAGCTCAAAAGGCCAAATGACTGCCTGCTCTTCCGATACGTTGATGCTGGAGAGCTTCAGAGGGGACTGATATCGAATTGTACAGATTTATATCATTTCGCATTTCTGCCTGGAGATTCTTGACAATACTTTAGCTTTATCTGTTGCACGCATTGTGATGGGATCCCCCATCTTCCTTGTGGAGAGAAACTGTCTTTGAGATGGGTTGCTCCTTTCCAGTCCATCTTGTTTAAGTGAGCACATATTGAACTGTCTCACTCAGTGGCCTGCACTGTCAATCGGCTCAGCCCCGCTCCTCCCACACTCCGTGATTGGAAGACAAGCCACCTTGCCCCCTAAACTTGCTGTTCAGTCGCTGCTGTCAATCATCGGCCCAGCAGAGAGTGGTGTGAAGTGGTTGCGCTGGAGAATACCGACGAGGGCGACACAAACCACGGGCTGCAGCTGAATGGACTGTGCCGAGGCATATTTACAGCGTGAGGCGAGAAAATACCCGGCATCTGCCGGAAATTTAAAATCAGACGATTTTGGCTTTGCTCTGAGATGGAGTCAGCTGCAGGTTTTGTTCAGGAAGCAGGCCATGGGTTAGCAGTCGAGGCTGAATCTGTGAATTACAAGAGAGCTTGGCCTGCTGTTCAGTACTGAGATGAATATTGTCGGAATGCAGATTGGAACAAGGATTGGAAACACTGCCTTAATTTTGCCCAACACATATTTGAGTTTATTAATCAGAATGAAGAGAATGAGAAATCAGGATTGACTAGGAGACTGCTTCTGGATGTAATTGATAATGCGTGGGGAAAAAATGAACAAAGGATACTCCAGCAGGTTAGGAGAAACTACCTAGCCATGTCAGGCTCCAGCAATGAGAGATTTTAGACATGAAGTTCTATTGGAGAAAGTTTGAAAAAAGTTTACAAAGTCATGCAAGTTCCGAACAGAAAAGATAGTGATAGACTGTTTACACTCGGAAAAATAATGTTGACAATAACAGTGGAGATGTCAAATAAATAAAAACAAAATTAAATGTGAGGTGAGAAAGAAACTTCACACAGCGAGTAATTAGATCAAGAATATATTGTATTCATGCGGTTCCTTTCAAGGACATTATAACGTATAGTCAGACAGAACGTACATCATTACCTGGAGAATGCTAGGAAATTGCTGAAAGTCAGAAAGCGTGGACGTAGCACTGTGGTCATGCAATGATTTGAATGGCCTCCTTCTTTCCTTAACAATTCTGTGAATCACAATTTAGAATTGAATGTACACACTGTTAGTAAGGAATATATCACTCGTTCGCCCAAACATCTCTGGACACTGTTGGAAAACCACCTAAACTACGCACCTTGGACTGTGGGTCGAAACACACACACACGTGGGAGAATGTGAAAACTTCACACGGGATTCACCGAAGGCTGGGGTTCAAATCAGGTCCTTGGCACGTTGAGGCAACAGTGCTGAACACCATAATATTCTACTGGAAAATTCCAGCATGTGAACTCAAATTGGGCGTGCTCGTGAGCAGACTATGGAAAGAAATTGGGCCAGTTACACAGCCTTAAAGTCAATTGTTTGCAAACGTTGAGGGTTACCACTCAAAGCGCTTTTGTGATTCTTTAATGCTGGCAAAGAGCAGTCTGATTTAACAGTTAACTGACTTAAATATCAGGGGATTTTCTGTTCAGTCAAGTTGCATCTTCTTACAGCCAGGGTAAGCATCATGGATCTTACTGCTGGAGAATTTGAAGTCAACTGATACTTTTTTGCCGGTGATCTCTATTATTACTATTGTCACTTTCCCTTTCTTGACGGCCTGTCAATGGGAACATTGCCTGCAAGAAATATTGTCCAATTATTGACTGTTCTGGGAATGCACAGTACAGAAACATGCAGGCATCTTATACCAATATTCTTAGAACTACAACAACAAAACCGCTAACTAACTGCATTCCTGCACCTTAATTATGAGGCAGCTAATGATCTTGGTTTCAAACGTGTGTGTGTGTGTGTGAGTTTGACGGGAGGGCAGTGAGTGTGTGCGTGGGTTTGACGGGAGGGCAGTGTGATTGTGTGTGTGTATGAGTGTGTGCGTGTGTGAGTCTGACGGGAGGGCTGTGTGTGTGTGTGTGTGTGTGTGTGTGTGTGTCACTTAAGGGGATGGTTGAAAGTATTATCCTCATTAAATTTGGATAGACTGTTGTGTTTTCGGTTAGGACAGAATTGTTCAATATCTTGATTTATGCTCTTTCTATTTCTTTCAGTAATGTTGTAAATAAATTCAGTTTGGCATAGAACTAAGTAGTTCGACCATCTGATTCTCTGTCGAATATCCACTATACACGTACTAAAAATCAAAGAGCTAAATTAAAGCCCGCGCTAATTTCTTGATTTGTTTTTAGGGTTCTTTCCTGATCGAGCTTGTGCCACAACAGTGAAGACCAGGCTGCGGGAAGTAGCAGACACGAGAGATTTGGAGCTGCCTCCTTCCGTGAAGAAAGAAGAAATAATTACAGCAGTATCTCAATATTCATATTTTCTGGATACACTCACAGAATCTTTCGAGAAGGCTAATGATAAATTGGAAATGAAAAGTTGCTGTTCGAGGCAAAAGACAACTGAAGGGAAACGGAACTGAAACCGTTTAAATTACGATTAAAATTAGGCAGAGAAAAAAAATCATTTGAACTTCAGAAATTAGCACTTGGGAAAGTCAGCATAAAAGGAGGAAGATGAAGGCTGAAGGTAAGCTTAGTGAGGGTGAGCAAACCTATGGTAGTTAAAGACCTGGAACTGATCTGTTTAAATATATTCAACCATTCCCTTAACCTGATTAGAAAGATGCAGAAACGTATTTTACTTCATTTGAATACGTGGCTAAACAAATGCAGTAACTAGAAATCATGTGGATTTTGTTGATCCAAACCACA
>NW_025195728.1:0-4057 GCF_004010195.1 Chiloscyllium plagiosum
TCAGCCCCTCCCCGTAGCTCAAACCGTCCAGTCCCGGCAACATCCTTGTAAATCTTAAGTGTGCCCTTTCGTGTTTGAGCATGGAACAGGGGTACCCAGCCCTGAGGTTTGAGCATCAGTAAGGCTATTGGAGAAGATAGAATACTTGAATTTCTATTCCTGATGTGTGTAACAAGTTTGTGACAGGGAGTTCTTCAGAGGTGTGACAAAGTTTGTGTTTTTCTGTGTGCAATGAATTCTGTTCTGTTGTTATAAGTACACCAACAGCCTCTTGCAAGTAGGCCTCACTTTGGAATATTGGACAAGTCCGATCCCAGTCAGCTGGTAACCCATTGACGTGTGCAGGTATGTTTAGGCGGGTGTGGACGTCAGGCTAGGACAGGACAGGGCCCAGATATGTACTAACCAACAGCTGAACCTCCCTGAAGTCCCCTTGACCTGCTCGCATTCTCCATCAGGGGAGTCAGCAGCGTGGTGCAGAGATGTGTCCACAAGAGGACAGACATGGAATACGCGGTCAAGATCATCGAGGTGACCGACGAGAGCATGAGCTCAGCCCAACTGGACGAGGTCCGCAGATCCACCCAGAAGGAGATCGAGATCTTGCGGCTGGTCACCGGACATCCAAGCATCAGTAAGGAGCCACATGAGCTGTCACCTTCGGTGCGGGAGGGGGAGTCAGGAATGGTGGGGGGGGGGGGGGGGTTGATGATGTGATTTATTTGGACTTTCAGAAGGCAAGACAGAACTCGGGCCTGCACTGCCTGAGAGGCTGGGAATGAGCTTAGGCCTCCTGCTGCAGGCTGGAGCCTGGGAGGTGGGATTGCTCCCCTCCCCCCCCCAGGTGCAGGCCGCATCCTGGGAGTTGGGATCACGTTCCCCCCCCCTTCCCTGTGTAGGCGGGATCCTGGGAGTCAGGATTATGTTCCCCTACGTAGGCTGCATCTTGTGGGGGGGTCAGGATTAGGCCCCCTGGAGTAGGCCAGATCCTGGGAGTCGGGATTACGTCTGTCTGGTGGAGGCTGGAACCTGAGATTTGGGATTATGCACCCCTCCCCAGTGAAGCCGGAGCCTGGGATTTGGGATTATGCGCCCCCCCCACTAGCACAGGCTGGAGCCTGGGATTCAGGATTGTGCCCCCACCCTAGTGCAGGCCGGAGTCAGGGAGTCGGGATTACAGCCCGTGCTGAACACTTGAATTCTCAGCTGACTCTTTGTACATTTTCTCCCTTCTCTGCAGTCACTCTCATTGACTATTACACCTCTGAGACCGTCACCTTCCTCGTGTTTGATCTGTAAGTATCAGGAATTTGCAGTCGCCAGGCAACCGGCAGCCTGTACAACCTCTGACAACCTTCCCCAGAGCCACCAAACCTCCCCTACCTGCTCATACCGCCCCTCCTCCTCACCACCACCCGAACCCAGCCTTGGCACTCCATTAGTCGGGCACACTGTCATTGCAGAATTGAGGATAACCTCTTCCATTTCATTGCCTCATAGGATGAAGCGAGGGGAGCTGTTTGACTACCTCACTCACAAAGTAGTCCTGAGCGAGAAGGAAACCAGGTAGGGAGAGAGAATGATAAGATCCGCGCTGGCCCAATAATACTGGGGGAGCCCATTACTGAGAGGACCGAGCAGTCAGTGGTGTCTCTCAGTCCCCTCTCTCTCTCTCAGGGAGATATCTGGACACTGACTGGGGTCTCTCAGTCCCCCCTCTCTCTCTCTCTCAGGGAGATATCTGTACACTGACTGGTGTCTCTCAGTCCCCCCTCTCTCTCTCTCTCAGGGAGATATCTGTACACTGACTGGTGTCTCTCAGTCCCCTCTCTCTCTCAGGGAGATATCTGTACACTGACGGGTGTCTCTCAGTCCCCCCACTCTCTCTCTCAGGGAGATATCTGTACAATGACTGGTGTCTTTCAGTCTTCTCTCTCAGGGAGGTAATTGTACACTGGTTCTCTCAGTCCCCTCTCTCTATATCTCGCTGTCGCACTCGCTCTTGCTCTCTCTCTGTCTCTCGCTCTCTGTCTGTCTGTTTCTCTCTCACCCTGTCTGTGTGTTTCACTCGCTGTCTCGCGCGCTCGGAGATATCTGTACACTGGTGTTTCTCAGCAGTGAGCTTCCCCATCTTACTAAGTCATCCTTCTGTGTGTGGGTGGTGGTTTAGAGAGGGCTTCTCTGCATTGACTAGGCTGGAGTTTCAAAGAGCAAGGGGTGTGGTAGACACTGAACCGTCTGGAAAAGGTGGACGGTAGGAGGGATGTTTGGGAGGAAGGAGGGAGGGGGCACGGGCTTTCCAATTGGAGTTACCCTTTCAGGACGGTGGCATGATGGTTGCCTCTCCCTGAGAGTCCAGCGGCTTCAACCATTTGGAGCCAAGCGTGTCGACCATCTCGGGGACAGATTGGCTATATTGGTGGGGAGGGGAGTCTGCAGGTTGGTGGGGGCACGAGGAACGCACGCTGTGAGCTTATCATGTGGCAAAGCAGGCTGGGGCTGGGGGGGGGGGGGTCATGCATGATTACACTTCGTAATTCTGTCATTTCACCAGCCTGTCTCCATCTAAACCTCCCCCCAACCCCAACCCCGGCGGTTACAGGAACATGATGAGGGCGCTCCTACAGGCCATTGACTACCTCCACAACCGAAACATTGTTCACCGGGACGTGAAGACCGAGAACATCCTGCTGGACGAACACACCAACATCCGACTCTCCGACTTTGGCTTTGCCTGTCACCTCGGGCCCGGAGAGAAGCTCCGAGGTGGGTCCCGCTGAGCGGACGGGGGTGAGGGAGGGGCTCCACACTCACTGAGCTGGTAGCAGGGCTTGGGGGATGCTCAGGGAGTGGTGTGACAGGCGGTTAGTCCGGTTCTCTTCTCCGCTTTTAAATATCCATCCCCACCCCATCTCTTACAGAGCTCTGCGGGACCCCAGGATACCTGGCTCCTGAGCTCCTCACCTGCTCCATGGACGAGACGCACCCGGGTTACGGCAAAGAGGTGGACATGTGAGTACTCCTGATTCTGGCTGGGGGAGAGCAGGGGACACCACGTGGTAAGTGTCCTCTGGGTCAGTGTGGTGCTCCCTCGACACCGACCCTCCCACAGTGCGGGGCTCCCTCGACGCCGACCCTCCGACAGTGCGGGGCTCCCTCTCGTATTGGGCATGGTGAATGGAGCTGGTGTTTTGAAAGCACAGTCACGGACAGTGGGAGATTTTTAGAATTTTTTTTGGAATTGGAATCCCTACAGTATGGAAACAGGCCATTCAACCCAAAAGGTCCGCACCGACCCTTCGAAGAGTAACCCTCCCAGACCTATTCCCCAATCCAATACTTGCCCCTGACTAATGCACCTGACCTGCTCACCTTTGGACTGTGGGAGGAAACCGGAGCACCCGGAGGAAACCCACGCAGACACGGGAGGGGGAGAATGTGCAAACTCTGCACAGACAGTCGCCTGAGGCTGGAATCGAAGCCAGGTCCCTGGAGCTGTGAGGCAGCAGTGCTAGCCACTGTGCCACCCACTGTGCCACCCTAAGAGGGAGGGGGGAGAGAGAGCTGCTCTCTGGGATCTTGCCACTCGTGAGGAGCCAAAGATTGTGTGTGCCATCCAGAGGGATGGGGGCGCTGGGATATCCTCCTTGTGTCTGTGGCCGTGTTGCGATTGGAGCTGTCTCCCCACAGTATGTTTTTGCAGGGACCCCCGATGGGTAAAGGAGTGGCCTGGAGGTGGTGTGGGTGTGGGTACAGAAACGGGACTCGGCGTCTCAGCCCCCTCTCTCTGTATGTGCCCTTTCCCCATGCCTGCAGTTGGTCTGCTGGAGTTGTCATGTATACCATGCTGGCTGGCTCCCCACCCTTCTGGCACCGGAAGCAGATGGTGATGCTGCACATGATCATGGAGGGGAAGTACCAGATGACCTCGAACGAATGGCAGGATCGGTCGGACACCGTCAAAGACCTGGTATGTAACAGAGGGACAGTCGTGTATGTAACAGAGGGGGGGGAGGGGGAGGGGTAGGGTCTGGGGACGGAGGGGAGGGGCTGGGGA
>NW_025195728.1:4062-4526 GCF_004010195.1 Chiloscyllium plagiosum
GGAGTTTTTGATGGGGGACAGTGTAGAGGGAGCTTTACTCTGTATCTAACCCTGTCCTGTCCCTATCCCTGGGAGTGTTTGATGGGGGGATAGTGTAGAGGAAGCTTTACTCTGTATCTAACCCCATGCTGTCCCTGTCCCTGGGGTATGTTTGATGCGGGACAGTGATATCTGGGATATCCCCTTGTTTTCTTGCTGCTAGATTGGGAAGATGCTGACAGTGGACCCCACCAAGAGAATCACTGCTGAAGAAGCCCTGAGCCACCCCTTCTTCCAGAGTTACATTCCCGAAGTTCGCCACTTCAGCCCCCTCCGAATGTTCCGGGTAGGTGCCAGGCCAACGTAAGGGGGAGCCAGTGTCTTCACAGTGGGTACCAGGGCTGAGGGTGGGGTCTGGGAGGAGGGGGAGGGAAGGGTGAGCACGTCTGGGTAGGAGGTATGGAGAACAGGGACGTCTGGGGAGG
>NW_025195729.1:0-2081 GCF_004010195.1 Chiloscyllium plagiosum
CACAGTACACCGGGCCCCCCTTCCGACCAGCTCACGATTGTCCTGATAAAAAGTGTAACCCTATAAATCTAACAATAAGAAAAACCACATGGCACGAAGCAATTCTGGGGGGGGGGTGGGGGGGGCACCTATAAGATACAATTAAATGAAACATTTGGGATCGAAATGAAAGCAAATGGGAAGGATTTCTTGGGCTGTTATTTTCGAATTAGTGTAGGACAGGGAAAATGGGTGGAATTACTGGATAATAGGATACAACCTTTCACCCCTCCCGATGACCCTAAAGTAGTAAAAATTATAGAGGTAAAGGACTTGAAACAGACCATCGAAATAGAAACTGGATATGGGGATGCAAATGCCTGGGTTGAATGGGTAAAGTATACTGTAAAGAGTCTGAACAAGTGCAATTGCTATGCATGTGCCTCCGTAGGCCAGTGGCCCAGGTGGTTCCCTTTCCGCTTGGGTGGAAGCGAGACAGGAAGGGCATGAAATGTATGATAGCCCTGTATCAGGATGAGACTGCATGGAATGATAGGAATTGTACCTCCCTATCTCTGATGTTCCCTCCCTTGGAGAAGAAAGATGTAAAAGTCCCCCCCACATTTTCCGCCGCAGTTGGAAATCACACGTTGTGTGTGTGTGGACGAGGTACAAATCGGTCGAGAGATTTGGGGGAGCTGAAATTATGTACAGAGATTAAGAATGTTACCAAAACGGAGAAGGGAGGGAATTACTCAGCACTAAAGGTTCCCCGAGCGGATCTGTGGTGGTACTGTGGAGGCAAAATATTGAGACCCACGCTACCTCCAGATTGGAGAGGGATATGTGCAATTGTACAATTGGCAATTCCATTTACCCTGGCATTTGAGAAGGAAAAGATAGTAGGGAAAAAGAGAAGGGGTAAGAGATTACTGTTAGATACTTCTTTTGCTGACAGGATTTATCTCGATTCGGTAGGAGTCCCTAGGGGAGTGCCTGATGAATTCAAGGCTCGTAACCAGATTGCAGCAGGCTTTGAGTCAGCTCTCTTTTGGTGGGTAACAATTAATAAAAATGTAGCTTGGATAAATTATATTTTCTATAATCAACAGCGATTTATAAATTATATAAGAGATGCGGTTAAAGGAATATCAGAACAGCTTGATGCGACAAGTAGGATGGCATTAGAAAACAGAATAGCCCTTGATATGATTTTAGCAGAAAAAGGGTGTGTGTGTGTGTGATGTTAGGAGGAAGCTGTTGTACCTTTATTCCTAATAATACTGCACCTGATGGTTTAATTACTCGGGCCTTACGGGGATTGACTACTTTGGCAGAGGAACTGGCTGAGAATTCAGGAGTAGACACATCTCTCACGGGATGGCTTGAATCCTGGTTTAGAAAATGGAAGGGGGTGCTGGTTTCTATCCTTACTTCCCTGATAGTAGTAGTCGGGGTATTGGTGGCCATTGGCTGTTGTATCATACCCTGTATATGAGGGCTCACCCAAAGACTGATTGATTGAAACAGCCTTGATGAAACAGATGCCCCAAAAAGGGAATCAGACAGAGGAACTTTATCGACTAAATAACGAGGAGATGAGTGAAACCAAGATGGATGAAATCTCTGGAATGATGCTTGCGAATTTCGGGAACGATGTTAAAAAAATGCAGAAGATAACAAATGGTAATTAAAGAAAAAGGGGGAAATTGTGGGATATAGGTAAATTAATGTTATTTCTGCAATTATAAGTTTTGATACAGAGTAAATGAACTCACATCAGTGTGTAATTGTTTCAGCCAAGAGCTGAGTCAACAAGAATGGGGACTATGTGGAGGAAATACATAATTGTTTTCGTCTCAGCTAAAAATGGTATGTCAGCATGAGACGTGATTGCAAAACAATGGTAGAAATACAGGCACTAGATAAAATGCTGTGAAGAGAGGCCTGTATAAACAGTAGGTTTCCCACTTGTACGGAGACATAGGAACAAACCCTAATTAAAGAGGTCATAAAGGTCAGAATGGCCTCCGGAGAGGCCCAGATGGAAGGAATAGATACTGATAAAGAAAGAATATGCCTAACGATGACCTGCAGTGGGA
>NW_025195729.1:2746-4526 GCF_004010195.1 Chiloscyllium plagiosum
GGCTCTAGCTGGGAGAAGTGAAGGTGGTTGGAGATGGTTAATGCCTATTTATGGGCAGTTCGGGACAGGTAGTTGCCCCCTCCGGGCAGGGGGTGAGTTCCCCTACTCAGCGTTATTGGAATATCAAGGGAAGTCACTCACCAATTAAGAAGAAGAAGGTACTCTTGAGTCTTAGAAAGGAGAAGGTGGATATTGCTTTGTTACAGGAGACACATTTGGATGACAAGGAGCATCTGAAATTACAGCAGAATGGCTTTGACTGAGTTTACTTTCCATCATTTAATACCAGAAGAAGGGGAGTGGCTATATTGGTTAGGAAAAATCTCTCAATTAAATTGTTGGAAAGTGTTAAAGGCACATACGGGAGGTTTGCAATTCTTAAAGCTTTGATAAATGGGGAAGAATATGGCATTTTAAATGTTTATTGTCCCCCAGCGCATCCTCTTAAATTCTTGGTAGATGCTTTTTCTAAACTGATAAGTCTCAAGTCTCGGCCCATCATTAAAGGGGGAGATTTTAACTGCCTCATGGACCCCACAGTAGACAGGTTGCCTAAGGGTCCCTCAATACCCTCTGCACAAACTAAACAGTTATTAGGTTTGTGTGGGGAATTAGGATTGGTGGGCGTCTGGAGGTGTCTCCACCCTACAGGTAGGGATTTCACGTATTTCTCCAATCTGCACAGATGTCACACAAGGATTGATTTTTTTCTGACCCCTGCGGTAACCCTGAATCTGGTGGCATCCTGTACAATTGGTAATATTGCCATCTCTGATCATACTCCAGTGTACCTCATGGTTAAGATTAAAGATGTTACAGTGGATTCAAGGTACTGGCAAATGGACCCCTCTATTCTCATGGACAGCAGGTTTGTGGAGTATTTCTCTCGGGAATTTCGGGCATTCCTAGACATCAACATAGGCTCGGTTGATAGCTCATCTGTTCTCTGGGAATCTGCCAAAGCTTATGCCAGAGGGTTAGTTATTTCATATTCCACCAGTAGGAAGCGGCAGAAGGGTGAGCAGCAACGTCTCCTTGAAGCACGGTTGAAGGCAGCGAGAAGGCCTATTTTGACACACCCTCATTGGTCAAACTACAGAGGATTACAGCACTGCGGGCTACACTAAATTCCATGCTCACACAGACGGCAAAGAAGGAGCTGGCTTTTGCAAAGCAAAGGCTATATGAGCATGGTGACAAGCCAGGCAAATGCTTAGCATACCTTGCCAGAAAGAGAAGTGCCCCACAAACCATTACAGCGATTAGGGAAGGGTCTGGGAACCTAACATGTGATTCTAAAAAGATTAATGCGGCATTCCAGAGATTCTACTCGAAGTTATATCAGTTTGAGAATTGTGAGGAGGGGCAGGCCAAAATGGAATCCTTTTTTAGAGATCTGAAGCTCCTGGGTGTGACTCCTGAACAACAGTCCTTTCTCAATGCCCCATTGAGAAGTGCAGGAAGCTGTGAGGCAGCTTCAGAGTGGAAAGGCCCCCGGTCTTGATGGACTTCCCAGTGAATTCTATAAAGAATTTATAAGTATACTGTCAGGCCCGATGCTGAATATGTTTCATGATTCATACAGTCATGTTTGTCTCCCACCATCTCTGGGGAGGCCAATATTTCACTTATCCTTAAAAAAGGGAAGGATCCGGAAGACTGTGCTTCATACAGGCCCATCTCGCTCTTAAATGTGGACTTTAAGATCCTCTCTAAGGCTCTTGCGTTAAGGCTGGAGTTTGTGTTACTTCTATTATTAAAGAGGATCAGACAGGCTTCA
>NW_025195730.1:0-1845 GCF_004010195.1 Chiloscyllium plagiosum
ATAGACCCAGTTGAAGGTCAGTAGATGTGTGGGGAAAGCATGTAAGCAGATACTTCATAACGCTCAGCATTGATGGACTCTGGCCAAAAAGAAGATGGTATGAAGATGTGAAGATGAACCACCCAAGATGCACTCAGTCTGTGAAGGATAACTAATTAATCACAAGCTAACGAATTCAGATTGGTAAGCTCTAGCATCGGCCACATTTGGGATGTTTAGTTTTGGAACCCGAAGCAGTTAGTGTAAAGCAAAACGTGAACAAAAATATTCCAATATTGGCAAGAAATATTTCTTTTTTTAAAACTAGCCGCAATAGTTTTTCCAAATCGATTTAAGAATACGTTCATGATGTGTGTGTGACCCTTGGAAGAAAGGCAGGAAATTACATGCGGGACACCTGTAGGATGTGACTGGGGAATTGATTTCAGGGTACAGGCAGAGAATGTAAAACAGTATTTTACATCGTTCCTCACAGGGGAAATCAAAATGAGTTTCAATATTATAAACAAAATTGTAGTCGGATGAATGTGCTTGCACTGTATCTAACAAAACGAACAAGGCTTTTCACAAACAGATAAGACCAAAGGTAAGTTGGTCATCAGCGATTCATAGCAGGTTATAATAGAAGTGGTTACATAGTGATTGGTGGCACGGTGTGAAATATTCCATACCTCTCTGGATTACTGGAGTGTTCCAGCAAAACTGGAGAATTTCCAAAGTGGCATCTGTCTTCAAGAAGAGATGAGCCTTCAAATGTTTATGTGCTATCTTTATCTGAATAATGGAGCATATTCGATAGGCTTAATGACCTCACTTTCAACCTGAGTATTAAAAAAACAACTCTGCTCCTTCCCCTGATGCGTTACACACGGGGGGACGAACATTTTGCTGAAGTTGGTAATTATTTTGAATATTATCTGGAATATTGTACAAACGGCATCATCCAGAGAATTGTAGAAACAGCATTCTCCAGAACATTTTCTAAACATGTAGGGGTATGCGTAGGTGTGTGTGGGAGAGAGAGAGACAGAGAGAGAGAGAGAGAGAGAGAGAGAGAGAGAAGGTGGTATATGCAGTAATGAGAGTGATGGAGCCTTATTCGGGGGAAGGAGCTATAACAGATATTCAGTGAGTGTGAGGGAACAGAGAGAATACGGCGATCTTTATCGTCCCAGAATGGAGAAGGTTATTGATGCTTGTCCTGTATTGCAGGACATTTCTTCAGTCTGCAGAAATTGCGCTGAGCTGGGTGGTGAACTCAGACCATGTTTGGTGGGTCTGGTGCTGTGGCCCCCTCTGGGAAGAGAATGGTACTCCTCTCTAGTAGCCCAGCCACCAGAGTCTCCGTGCCTCTGTCGACACACTGTGGTGTAGTTGCCCCTTATCTGCCATGCTCGGGATAAACTGTGCAGGGCAGCTCCGAACTGAGAAAGCTCAACCGTGTGCCCATTGGCCTGTTAAAGTTGGAACCAGTGCCAGGTATCATGGAATATCCAAGGTCACCTGGGCAATGGTGAGTGCCTCCAGCCATGATGGGTGGGAGAATCGGGCTGGCATTGAATGAGAGGGATACATTGGGGTGGGGTGGGTAGGTAATGAGGTGAGTTCGATAAGATAGCACCAGGAAACTAGCTCAGCTTCGTGCAGACAATCCCACTGTCACACTCAATGAAAATGGCACTAAGACAAATTATTATTAGATCCAGCCCAATGAGTCGAAGATTGTGCTGACCCTGCTTCCAGTTATACAGCTGCAGAACCAATACTCATCCAAAACTGTCCACCATCTTAACTAACACCAATATCCTGTTCACCCATCATTCATGGAAACAGTGACCCATATTG
>NW_025195730.1:3158-4526 GCF_004010195.1 Chiloscyllium plagiosum
ATAAATAAATCAAACAAAAGGATGCATCAGGCCTGGTGATCAGACACAGATTACCTCGAGACCCCAGCAATTTCTACCTTGCCAAAACACAGTAGAATCATCAAGCTTGTGAAGAGAAAGCATCATCTCTCTCCCTTAGCTCTATTTTTACAACTGGAGATGTGCCAATAACCCAATAGTCAGCGATGCCAATATCCCACCCACGCCAAGTATTATTGTGTTATATCAGGGTAATCGTGAAAGGGGTTAACTGGAGCTGTTTGTTCAGTGACTGTGATTAATATCAGTCTTCCTGGACCTAACTGTGTCACTGGAGGGCTTCCCTTTTCCATAATTAGGGACTTCTTTCAACTTGTTATGCCATAGTATTTGGGGCAGTCTAATCCTCAACACGATTGGAATCAGCAGCTGCAGAGAGAGGCAGAGATCAGAATCTGAAAACATTAGAATGTTCCAACAATGGATCAGAGCCTGAGAACATTCGACTGGAATGTCCCAACAATGAACAGGAGTTTAACCTCGGGTCTTTACTGGCTTTCTCAGGATTGGTCATGGCTAGAGTTGCGGATACAAGCCGTACTGATGATTATTCAAGCTGGGTACTATCCCATCCTCGCTATTATTGGTGTTCCTGGTAAGCCTATCTCTGTCAATTCTACAAACGATGGTGAAGATTATTGCTATTCCAGTTAATTATGCTTTAAAAATATATGAAATTTTAGTCACAAATTCCACTTCCTTTGCATGCATTTCCAAACTCCTTACTCACAAACATCTAAGAAGGAACAAGACTGTTCTGAAACTTGAATCTCCTTTTTGCCCTGAACTGTTTTATGTCTCTATATTCTCTCTGTCATCAAATCTGCGGACACCCCAGTCTCCAGCTATGCCTCAGTGCCGTTGCTCAATTGGCTATCATTTACCCCTTCGTTAATGATTTTACGGCTCCAGTTCTCTTCTGACCACTCTTCCAGTTACAAATTGTTTGACCACAAGCTTCTTCTTGTCTCTACAGTTACTTCACAACAGGGACACTGCATCAGAGTAGTAGTGTCACTGACCGCGTAATTCAGAGGCATAGGTTATGACTCTAAAAACATTGTTTGAAATCCTACCACAGCCGATGTCTAAACATAACTGCGAATGACAAAAGTTGGAATGAAACCTAATTTCACTCATGGCAACCATAAACCATCAGGATTTATTTTCTTATTTTAATGATAACCTTTGGTAAAGAAACTTAAAAGTTTTGCCCTGTTTGGACTAGGTGTGGTTTCAAACCCACAACAACGTAGTTGGTTCCATTGGTTTCAAACCCACAACAACGTAGTTGGTTCCATATTGCCTTCACAAATGTCCACGTGGTCA
>NW_025195731.1:0-4526 GCF_004010195.1 Chiloscyllium plagiosum
TATCAGCCTCACTTCTCTCATTCCTCCCACTCTCTCTCTTTCTCTCTCCTAGCTCTCTTCCACTCTCTGCCATGCCTCCCCTCCCCTCTCTTCTGTTGTTAAACTAAAAATAAAACGCTGCACGGTAAGGGATTGCAGGCGTCACAGACGGTTAGTCTGCAGGTACATCAAGCAATCAGAAAAACCAGTAGGATGCAATGGTCAATCCTGAGGGAGAACTGAATCCAAGAGTAGAAAGGCAATGCTTCAGATAGACATTGGGCACTGGGGAGACAGCATCTGGGGAACCAGGCACAGCGTTGGGCTCCCGTATTGACGGACGGATGGCAGTGTATCAGAGATGGTTCCAGAAGGTTTCCTGGACCGATCCCTGGAATGGGGAGGGAGCGGCGAAGTATTTAATGGGGAAAAGACCAAGCTGGAATCCACTGGAGTTTGAAAGATTCAGAGATGACCTTGATGGGAACGTGGAAGGTGTTGAGGGTGTGGGGGATGTGGGGGAGATGTGGAGGGGGGTGTTGCCTCTTGTGGAAGAATGGAGAACGAGGTGAGGGGGTCACAGTTTAAAATTTGGGAGTGTCTCCTAGTGGAGACAGAGGAAGGGGGATGGAGGGTGGTTCGGCTGAGTCTTGGGAACTTCCTGTCTCAAAAGCAGCTGGAAGGGCAGATTGCTGGTAAGCTGGGGCTGGGCATGCGGAGGCAGTGAAAGGATGATGTGACAGAATGGAGACATGGACCCGAGGGGCTGAATGGTCTCTTCATGCTTCTGAGCCACAGATTTGTAAGTTTGTTCATATGTTAGATAGATTCATAGATAGATAGAGCAGTAGAGATGTACAGCACGGAAACAGACCCTTCAGTCCAACTCATCCATGCTGACCAGATATCCCAACCTAATTTAGTCCCGTTTTCCAGTGCTTGGCCCATATCCCTCTAAACCCTTTCTATTCATATACCTGTACAAGGAGAGAGGAGAGATCGAAAGATAGATAGGTAGATATGTTAGATAGATAGATGGATGGATGGACAGTCAACTAGATAGATAGATAGATAGATAGAGACAGACAGACAGACAGGTAACTGAATAGATAAGTATGCAGACAGATGGGTAGATGGATGGATAGCTAGATAGATAAATAGATAAATGGGTAGATAGATGGATGGATAGATAGACAGAAAGTCGACTAGATAGGTAGATAGGTAGATGGACAAATAGATGGAAGGATAGATAGATAGACAGTCAACTAGATAGATAGATAGATAGATAGATAGATAGATAGATAGATAGATAGATAGATAGACAGATATGTAACTAGATAGACAGATATGAATATACCGATTCACACACACAAAAATATTATACATATGAACACAACACAGGTATGTCGACGCGCACACATACATAGAAATATTGTACATAATGTATACACACACACACTCAATATTACCAAATGATTGGAGGTGCAATAACCAGGAATTATAACAGCATGTATTACACCATGCTGTACAACAAATCACACTCATTCGGAAACAAGACATAGTGCTTCTTCATTACTTGTGAGGATGTTTATTGTTTGTCCAGGACATGGAGCCTAATTTTCATGCTCCGTGCTTCATAAGTAACCATCTGGAAAGAGAAGCCAGTAGCCCAGGTATGGTACCTCGGGGTGAGGTTTCTCTTTCCTCCTTAGCTCTTCTTCTGGGGGGGTGGATCTCAGAAACTGGGCCTGGGCTAGTCGTAGATTTGCTCTTTTTAACGACGTTTGACCCTAAACCCGGATGTTTAAGGTACAAGGTGGCCCAAAGGATCATCGATGCCCCTCCCCCAACTCCCATTCCAAGATGGATTACAAGATGGAGTCGGCAGACCTGACCTCGGCTGGCATCTTGGAAAAACCTGTCAACTCCCAGAGCGGGCTCGGTGGGCCGAATGGCCTGATGTTGTTCCCGTATCTTATGGTCAAGAATGGGAGCTGGTGAGGCGGGGCAACGTAATTTTACGCCTTAAGAGTCAAGGCGTCTAGAGGGGATTTGGGGGAAAATACACCCTTTTCAATCTCTGGGTGAGCAGTGGGGTCGGTGGAAGGGTCTCTTCGTGCACCACCCCAGACAGGACAGTCAGGGCATGAGGAGAAAATGAGGTCTGCAGATGCTGGAGATCAGAGATGGAAATGTGTTGCTGGAGAAGCGCAGCAGGTCAGGCAGCATCTAGGGAACAGGAGAATAGACGTTTCGGGCATTAGCCCTTCTTCAGGAATGAGGAAAGTTTGTCCAGCAGGCTAAGATAAAAGATAGGGAGGAGGGACGTGGGGGAGGGGCGTCGGAAATGTGATAGGTGGAAAAAGGTCAAGGTGAGGGTGATAGGACAGATTGGGGTGGGGGCGGAGAGGTCGGGAAGAAGATTGCAGGTTAGGGAGGCGGTGCTGAATTTGATGGATTTGACTGAGACAGGCTGGGGGGAGGGGAAATGAGGAAACTGGTGAAATCTGGTGAAAGTCAGGGCATGAGATCTGACCTCATAACCTTGAGAAAAACCACTTGGAAGAGTACACGAATTGCTGTTGTGTTTGAGGTGACGGGACCCTGGTGCGGAGAAGTGGGCCTGGTAAAGGTATAGCATTGGGAATGAACTGATGGGCCGAAGGGCCATACATTTCTATACATGGAAGGTTGGCTACGTCCGTGTCACCATTGTGCTCCCGCTTTCTTTATTTAGTTTTGATTTTGGGTTGGGTTGGACCAGGGTGTTTGAAAGTGGCTGTTTAAGTGCAGGCCTTGGCCCAACTGCTGCCCATTGGCCATTTTCCAAGATGGCGTCCACCCCTCCCCATCCATCATGGCTCCCACTGCTCCTCCTTCACTGCCCCGGGTGCAGGCTGACGGAAGGAGCCGAGCGTCGCCGGGGATTGCCGAGGCAGTGTCGCCGAGGGCCGGGTGGGTCGACGGAAGGAGCCGAGGGGTGGGAGTGGGCGTGGTAAAGGAGGAACAGCCCCGAGCGGCGCTCGGAAGTGGGTGGGGCCGCCGGTCGAAGGGGTGGGCGCCGGCGTCAGTCGACGTATCGCCGCTTGTGATTGGTGGCGCTCCCGAGCCCGAATGAGGTGAGAAAAGGCGGGGCTCTAGAGCCGAACGTCGTGAAGGGGGCGTGGCTCTAGTGCCGAACGACCGTTGTGAGCAGGCGTGGCCAGGGAGCCGAATGCGGGGAGTGAGCGTGGCCGTTGGCAAGGGGACAATGAATGGGCGTGGCCTCCTAACCGAGGCTTGGTTTCGGGCGTGACCTCGAACCCGAACGGCGTCAGTGGGCGTGGCTGCGCGCAGGTGGGCGTTGGCCGTGAGCCGAAGTCCGCGAGTGGGCGGGACTTGTAACCCGAAGGCTGACGTTGGCCTTGGTCGCGGGAGCCGAAGGTGCGGGTGGAGGGGGGCGGGGCCCAAGGGGACGCGCATGGCAAAGGCCCCGCCCGCTATCCGACGAAAGTAGCCGAGTTGCGACGGAAAAGTCCGAAGCATTCCTATCGGGGTATCACCATCATGGAGGCCTGAGCTTGGTCGAGGAATGGGGGAGGGGGGGGAAACAATCCGGCACCATCCTCTGCCTGGACGTCTCCTTAAAGGCCGAGGGTGGATGGGCCGAGCGGCCCGGACCCCTGGGGACCCGGCACGGTCTCTATTTCCAGGCCACTCAACGTCATGAGTGCAGACCAATGCAACACCCAGACCTCCCTCCCAGCCCCAAGATGGTCGCCCTGTTGGGGTTAGACTGCAGGCACCCAAAAGGTCAATGGGTCCTGGATTGAACCAATGCGCCGGGAGACCGGGAGGGGCAATAGGGTGGTCACGGTTGTGACTTTGATGTTCCCGACTGGGGATGGGACTCCCAGTAGCGTTGAGGGCTTGGTTGGGGTGGAGTGCGTCCGGGAGTGATTCTTCAAGAGGATGCTACTAGGGACGGGGGGCGAAGCCTGACCTACTGTTGGGAAACGGGGCAGGTCGGTGGGGGAGCACTCTGGTGACCCGTGTTTTCCGTTGACCTCAACAGCGGCAGTGGGACCAAACTGGTCCAAAGTTCTCCACTGGGGCGAGGCGAATCCTTGATGGAATTGGATAGGAGCTTGCCTGGGTGGTGGTGGTGGTGGTCTGGGGTGGGGGGAGGGGGAAATGGTTGATTGGGGTAGCCCGTTTGCGGGCAAAGGGAGACCTCCCCAGCAAGTGGGAGGCCTTCGGAAGTGAGATGGCTGGAGTTCAAAGTCTGTCTGAGGGCAAAGGGCAAGGTTGGCGCAGGAGTAGGGACCCCCGGGTGACAAGAGATATCGAGGGTTTGACCAGAAGAAAAAGGGAGGGGGCATGGCTTGGGTACAGGCAGCTGGGATCAAGGGCATCCCTGGAGATATATATATATATAGGGGATACTGAAGAAGGAAGTCAGGAGGGTGAAAATGGGGCATGAGATAGCCTTGGCTGAGAAGATTAGGATGAATTAATAGACAATAGGTGCTCGAATTCTGCCCTTCGAGCCAGCACCACCACTCATT
>NW_025195732.1:0-4527 GCF_004010195.1 Chiloscyllium plagiosum
CTGTAGCTTTAAGAGGTTATTTTGTTCTTTTTTAAAATAAAGAGATTGATCGATTATTACCAAGCTGGCTAGTTAAGACCACTTGGGTTAACAGCTAGGGAGGCCTTAGGTTTATTTTAATGCAGCCTGAATAGGTATGGCCAGCTCTCACAGATTAGGAACTATGGGTTTTGGTTTCTCAGTAACATCAGAAACTATTGGGTTCTCCACAGAATTGGAAGCTCCAGTAATGTCTCCTGGTTGCTACTCTCTCTGAATTTTCTCCTGATGCTGTTTTTAATTCCTGAATGGAGAAATGTTTAGGACAATCTGTGTCTGAATATTCCTTCTTGCCAAGGGCTGTGTTTATTTGATTTTCCTATATTTGAACAGTTCATTAGTAATAGTTCCTAGATCTGTTAACTTGTCCAATAGAATTACGTTATTCTAATTTCCTATTTATTTGGTTTCTTTCTACCTTTCGTGTTTAAATAACTGGTGTTTTGCTTCACACAGGGTAGTTTGACCAGTCACATTGCATCTGGAACCGACACTTTACATTTCCTTTACATAAGAAAACATTAGAGTCTGGGCTACCACCTTCAAATATTTTCGAGGGGCTCTGGTGTGGTCCATAATACTAGACTCCTTCTCTTCCAGAGTAATAGGCTGGAGACACTGAATGGGCTGTCCCTGTTCTTCTCCAATAGTGTCACATGGACACAAACCATTTCAGGAGCTGATGGAGCAAACCATTCTGAACATTCTAGAATCTTCAGTGAGCATCTCTACATCTGACTTATGTTGGGGAGGGGAGGGGCGCAGCACAAGCCTCAATGGGGTCTGGGTCTTGCTGCACATGGACACAAACCATTTCAGGAGCTGATTGGGCAAACCATTCTGAACATTATAGAATCTTCAGTGAGCATCTCTACATCTGACTTATGTTGGGGAGGGGAGGGGCGGGGAGACATTGATGAAGCAGCTGAAGATGTTTGTGAAGAGGAAACTACCGTGAGGATCTCCCACCCTGAACCGTTGTGGCAATCTCTTTTGTTCATATCAACAAGCCATGATATAGAAGCAGCAAGTGTTTTCTTCAAACATGTGGTATTGAATGTCAGATTTTCTCTTCTCAAGAGTGTTGGGGGAGCTAGATGACTGTAAGTGTTTGAAGAGGAGGTAGATGGGTCTTGACCTGTCAGAGAATTGTGGGCTATGAAGAATTAGGTATGAAAGAGGATTTGAGACCAAGAGTATATCAGTCATGATCTTAGTGAACAGCAAGGCAGGGTTGGGGAGTGAATGACCTGCCTCTGTTTCTGATGTTCTCACCTTCTGTTCTTGGAAAGTTAGAGGGTGTTATGTTCATGAATATTCTGTTATTGAATATTGCAGTCAGTGAGGCCAAAGGATTTTGTGAGCCATCGCTGGGTGAGGTACGGTGCCTATATTCACAGTCAAATTTGGTGTGCAACATGACTTACAAATGAAGCACAAGTTGCAGAGGAGGGAAGCTCTGTAAAGAGAGACGAGGGGCCTCTTTCATTCCCGTGCCTGGGATTTCCAATTATAGTTTCTAAATCACCTCAAAACGTGTATGACATTCTTGAAGGGCTGAATGGTCTTTTCTGTTATTGTGCGCGAGGTGTAAGCAGTAATTGGTCTCCAACAGCTCCTGTCTAGCGTGTTTGAGGGGCTGAATGGAACACAGAAACATAAAACGGAGGAGCAGGAGTAGGTCATTACATACTTTGATCCTTCTCCACCAGGCACTAAGATTGTGGCTGATCAGGCTGTGGTCTCAGCCCCGCTTTCCTGTCTGTGCCCTATTATCCTTGACTCACTTCCTGTCAAGTATTTAACTAACAACTTTCAATCAATGTGAACATGGAGGCACGATAAACTCCCAGTGAAGACAATTCTGACTTGAAAGGTTCTTTCAGACTTTTTCGTCATCCCTGTGATAGAATCAGAGAGTCATGCAGAATGGAAACAGGCCCATTAGCCCAATCTGTTCACTCCGTACCGTGTCTGATCCAATCCCATTTGTCAGCATTTAGCCAATATCCCTCCTCTTTCAGACACTTTTCAAGTTTGCGATTTTAACCGCCTTCAGCTTTTCCTCTGACAGCACTTTCTGTACACACACCACTCTCTGTGTGAAAGCTTTATCTTCAGGTCCATTCTAATTTATTTGCCCTCTCGCCTTCAACTTGTGCCCTCTTGTTCTGTACTCCCCTATCCTGGGGAGCAGTAGATAGCTGTACAGAATATCTGTGACCCTGGTGATATTATAAACCTCTATAATGTCACCCCTCAGCGTCTGACACTCCGGGGGAAACACCTTAACCTAAGCAACCTCTCCCTAAAGCTCAAACCCTCCAGTCCTGGAACATCCGTGTCAATGTTTTCTGCAGACAACCAAGTTGTACGCACTATTCTTTAAAGTGGCCTCACCAATATCCTATACAGATGAAACACGCCACCACATCTCCTATACTCAATGCTCTGACTGATTAAGGCAAATGTGCCAAATGTTTTCTGCACCACTCTGTCTACCTGCTGCTCCACTTTCAAGGAACCATGCGCCTGCAGTCCTAGGTCCCTTTGTTCCACAATACTCCCCATGGATCATGTGAGGTCTCCTTGTACATTGTCCGAACTATGTCTCCATCACATTCCTGCTCCATGCAGGTGAGTCGTTACTGCTGTCATACACAGAGTAATACTCTGAGCAGAAAATAGTCTCAGTCGATTTGAAGATATGTTTATATGTCCCTGCGTCATTAAAAAATAAAATGTTTAATGTATTCAGAATACCTGTGTTAAAATGAATGTACTTTTTA
This sequence comes from Chiloscyllium plagiosum, assembly GCF_004010195.1. Taxonomy (NCBI): domain Eukaryota; kingdom Metazoa; phylum Chordata; class Chondrichthyes; order Orectolobiformes; family Hemiscylliidae; genus Chiloscyllium; species Chiloscyllium plagiosum. The sequence continues at coordinate 2,829 of NW_025195732.1, forward strand.
ACAAATGCAGAAATTGATGGAAAAGCTCGGCAGGTCTGTCGGCATCGAGATGCCTTTTACATGATGTAGTTGCCCCAATGTCCACTACTTCCTCTGGCAACTCGTTCCATATGCACACCACGCTCTGCGTGAAAAGGTTCCCCTTCGGCCTCTTCAAAATCTTTCCCCTCTCACTTTCAACCAATGCCCTCTAGTTTCGGACGCCCCTTACCCGCGTAAAACCCTGACTACTCACCCTATCCATGAGCACTCTGATTTCACAAACCTTTCCTTCTACGAAATGCGACTCCACTCAAAACGAATGGCTGTCCTATCAATCATCCCGGGCCTAAGCTCTGAAATTCAACACTGATACCTCGTTCTTCTCCACCAAGTCACAATTCTAAAACAATTTCAATCAGTTTGTGCAGATGTATCATGAAACACTTCTGTGGGACTTACACCTTGATCATTGTGCCCAGAGGCAGCGACACGAGCATCACTCGGCAATACCCATAAAGCTGTAACATTAAACTCCTGTATGTTTGCTCATCAGCCTGTTATGACGTGCTGTGACATACCTGTGCAACAGAGAGAACTTGAATCCAGACCTTCTAGTCCAGAGCTTGGAACACTACTACAAATGAATTGCCCGTAGTGTTAGGTAAGGGGTAAATGTAGGGGTATGGGTGGGTTTCGCTTCGGCGGGTCGGTGTGGACTTGTTGGGCCGAAGGGCCTGTTTCCACACTGTAATCTAATCTAATCACTACCACTATACTACCATACCCAGATTTTAGGTCATATTTTCAGTGCCAGCTTTCAGCTCGATATGATTTTATTATAATCAGGTTACCATTACTGAACTACACAAACCACTTTGTATTGTTAAATAAATGTAAGATATTTGCCTTAACTGTAGGATGTTGCGTGCACGTGCTGTGCCATCGAAATTAACGATGAACATCTTTAATCGCTATTATCTGTAGTCTGCAATACTGGCGAAAGACATTCTGCAGACACACTCTGCTCAATGAAGGGTCTCAAGTAGATGTTTATTACTGAACACCAGTACGGAGAAAGAGCATAATTTCTGGCCCCAAAACACTGATCAGTATTAGCCAACTCTCATGCGCGACTGCCCTCTTCCTAAAACCATGAAATGATACCAGGCCGCTGATTAGTGTCCAGCCTCTCGTCCCCTCTGACTGTGTCTGCAATCTGTCCCTCCTCCCCCTAACCACACAAGACAAACCAAGCTCAGGGACTTTGTGAAAATCAACGCCGGACTGCGCAGGCCTCCTGAGAGGGGGAGGGAATTTTAAATTGAAGGGTGGGGTGGGGTAGTGGTAATAACACTCACTGGGCTGAGGGGTGGCAGATGGATCTCAGTTTGGATTAATGCGAGTTACTGGATTTGTTAAATCAAACAACAGTTGAACCTATACAGTTAAAAGTTGGTTATTTGGCAGTGTTGTCGAACAGAGACCTAGGCTGTCAGGTATAATTCTTTAAAATTTGCATGTCATATAGATAGTATAGTTAAGAAGATGTTCGAAACACTTGTCTTCATTGGTCAGGCCTTTGAGTATCGGAATTGGGACGTCATGTTGAGGTTGGACAGGACATTGGTGAGACCTCTTCTGGAATCCTGTGTCCAGTCTGGTCATCCTGCCCGCTCATTCCATCGGCACACCACCTTCTGGGTGAAAGAGCTGCACC
>NW_025195733.1:0-4527 GCF_004010195.1 Chiloscyllium plagiosum
CATCCCAGGGAACATAACTTTTCCATGTCACTCATTATTTTATAAACCACTGTAAGGTCACTCCTCAGCCTACAATGCTCCAGGGACAACAGCCCCAGCCTATTCAACCTCTCCTAGCCTAAATCCTCCAACCCCGGCAACATCCTTGTTAATCTTTTCTGAACCCTTTCAAGTTTGACAGCATCCTTCTGATAGGAAGGAGACCAGAACTGTATGCAATATTCCAACAGTGGCCTAACCAATGTCCTGTACAGCCGCAAAATGTACTCAAAAGTCTGACCAATAAAGAACATCATACCAAATACCTTCTTCACTATCTTATTTACCTGCGACTCTACTTTCAGGGAACTATGCACCTGCACTCCAAAGTCTCTTTGTTCAGCAACACTCCCTAGGAGTTTAACATTAAGTCCTGCTAAGATTTGCTTTCCCAAAATGCAGCACCTTGCACTTATCTGAATTAAACTCCATCTGCCACTTCTCAGCCATTGGCCCATCTGATCAAGATCCTTTTGTAATCTGAGGTAACCTTCTTCGCTGTCCACGACACTCTAATTTTGATGTCATCTGCAAATTTACTTACTATACCTCCTATGCTCACATCCAAATCATTTATATAAATGACAAAAAATATTGGACCCAGCACTCTACTGGTCACTGGCCTCCAATCTTAAAAACAATCCTCCATTACCACCCTCTATCTTCTATCTTTGAGCCAGTTCTGTATACAAATGGCAAGTTCTCCCTGTATTCCATGAGATCGATCTTTGTTAACCAGTCTCCCATGGGGAAATCCTCTTCGTTACTTATTCAAAAAATCTCAATTTAGTTTGTGTGTCATGGTTTCCCATGCACAAAACCATGTTCACTGTCCTGAGTCAGTCCTTGACTGTCGAAATACGTGTAAGTTCTGTCCCTCCAACATCTTGCCAACACTGATGGCAGGCTCACCAGCCTAAAGTTCCCTGGCTTTTCCTTATCACCTTTCTTAAATAGTAGCACCACGTTAGCCAACCTCTAGTCTTCTGGCACCTCACCTGTGACTATCGATGTTAAAAATATCTCGGCAAGGGACACACCAAACACTTCCGTAACTTCCCAAAGAGTTCTATGATATGCCTGATCAGGTCCTGGGGATTTAATCACCTTCATGCATTTCAAGACATCCACTACTTCTTTCTCTGTTATACGAATATCTTTCAAGATATCACCATCTATTTCCCCACATTCTATATCTTCCATGTCCTTCTCCAGAGTAAACAGTGATGCAAAATACTCTTTTAGTATCTCCCCCATCTTCTGTGGCTACACACAAAGGCCACCTTGCTGATCATTGAGGGGCCCTAATCTCTCCCTCGTTACCCTTTTTGTCCTTAATGTATTCATAAAATCCCTTCGGATTCTCCTTAACCTTAATTTCCAAAGCTATCTCATGTCCCCTTTTTGCCCTCCTGATTTCCCTCTACATATACTCCTACTGCCTTTTCCTCTTCTAAGGATTCACTCGATCTCTGCTGTCTATACTTGATTCTAAGGATTCACTCGATCTCTGCTGTCTATACTTGATATATGTTTCCTTCTTTCTCTGGACCAAAACCTCAATTTCTCCGTCATCCAGCATTCCCTACACGTTCCAGACTTGCTGTTCCCCCTAACAGGAACAGACTGTCTCTGGACTCTCGTTATCTTATTTTTGAAGGTTTCCCAATTTCCAGATGTTCCTTTACCTGCGAACATCTGCTGCCATTCAGCTTTTGCAAGTTCTTGCCTAATATTGTCAAGCCCATTGTTATTTTACACCATTTTTCAAGGTGTTTAGACTGAATTGTTATCTGAAATAGATGCACAGGAAAGACATTAAATCTACATTTAATATGACATTTATAAAGTTAAAATCAAGATGGAAAATAAAATCAGACTGTAACATCATTTCAAAAAGCAGATATAACATAGATGTTTAATACAGAGATAGAAGGAAACCAGACAAAAGTCACCAATTTCCAGGATGAAGCAGTGTTATTAATTTGTGATTGGGCAGGACAGAGTTAACGCTTTAATGAATAGTTGTCACATGTAGTCACATGATTAAACAATGTGAATTCCAAACACCCATTCTCTGTCAAAGCCTGACAAGTAAAACTGCAGATGCTAGAGGCTGGAAACAAATGTAGAAATTGGTGGAAAAACTCAGCACTTCTGGCAGCATCCATTGATAGAAAGCAGAGTTAATGTATTGGGGCCAGTAACTGTTATTCAGAACTGAATTTCTCCAGGAATTTCTAATGTTGTTCCTGACAGTGGAAAATAATTACTGCAGACACACACAGCAACTGACTAATTGAGAATTAGTTCAAAATGCAAACACTGTAACTGCAGAGCAGGACTAATAGTTATGGAGTTCCATATAGACTGCAGCCAATAGGAAATGATCCAATCGAGATGAATATCACTCTCACATGGAGTTATTGTGGTCTGCAGCAGTCAGAGACATCCAGCTAACAATTCTACTCCCATTCAGACAGCATCCCATTTCCATCAATGTATTATGGTGGCAGAGGAGCTGCCATCCCCACCATTAGCACAGATTTTTTATGACTCCATCTTCACCAAAAATGCTTCTTGTGCCATTGTTTCAAATTAGCTTTCCTGTTCTACAAATAGCCCTGCGTTCCTATAAAATCTGATATAAAACACAAGAAAACTCTACCATTTTCACAAATACTCAATGCGATCACATAATCATAATTTGAAACAGTGGAGTATGAAAGATTTAGTGAGATAATAGAACACAGAACATGACAGCACAGTACACTATTCCATTTTCATCCATATGTTTATCCAATGACCATTTAACTGCCCTTAAAGTTGGCGAGTCTACTATAGTCGCAGGCAGAACATTCCATGCCCCTCCTACTGAGTAAAGAAACTACCTCTGACATCTGTCTTATATTTATCATCCCTCAATTTAAAGCGATGTCCACTGGTGTTAGCCATCACCATTGGAGAAATAAGGCTCTCACTGCCCACACTATCTAACCCTCTGATTATTTTATGTGCCTCTATTAAGTTACCTCTCAACCTTCTTCTCTCTAATGAAGCCTGAACTCCCTCAGCCTTTCCTCATAAGACATTCCCTCCAGACCAGGCAACATTCCAGTAAATCACCTCTGAACCTTTTCCAAAGCATCCACATCCTTCCTGTGATGCGGTGACTAGAAGTGGATGCAATTTTCCAAGTGTGGCCACACCAGAGTTTTGTAGAGCTGCAGCATGACCTCATGGGTCCAAAACTCAATCCCTCTCCCAATAAAAGCTAACACATCCTATGCCTTCTTAACAACCCTATCAACCTGGGTGGCAACTTTCAGGGATCTATGTACATGTACACAGAGGTCTTTCTGCTCGTCTGCACTGCCAAGAACCTTACCATTAGCCCCGTACTCTTTATTCCAATTGCTCCCTTAAAAGTGAATAATCTCACACTTTTCCTTATTAAACTCCATTTGTCACCTCTCAGCCCAGCTCTGCAGCTTATCTATGTTCCCCTGTAACCTGCAACATCCTTCAGCACTGTCCACAACTCCACTAACCTTAGTGTCATCCGCAAATTTACAAACTGATCCTCCTACACCCTCACCCAAAACAGATCCTTGCGATACACCACTAGTAACTGACTGCAGAATGAACATTTCCCATCATCCACCACCCTCTGTCTTCTTTCAGCTAGCCAATCTCTGAGCGAAGCTGCTCAATCACCCTCAATTCCATGCCTCCATGTTTTGGGCAGTAGCCTACCTTTGGGAACCTTAATGAAAACATCTAATCAAACACCTTACTGAAATCCACATACATTGCATCAACTGCTTTATCCTCATCCACCTACTTGGTCGCCTTCTTAAAGAACTCAAGAAGGTTTGTGAGGCATGACCTACCCTTCACAAAACTATATTGACTATTCCCAAACCACTTGTTCTGATCGAGATGATTATAAATCCTGTCTCTTCTAGCCTTTTCCAACAATTTACCCACAACCAAAGAAAGGCTCACTGATCTATAATCACCAGGGTGGTCCCTACTCCCCTTCTTGAACAAGGGGACAACATTTGCTTTCTTCCAGTCTTCTGACACTATTCCTGTACACAATGACGACATAAAGATCAAAGCCAAAGGCTCTGCAATCTCCTCCCTGGCTTCCCAGAGAATCCTAGGATAAATCCCATCTGGCCCAGAGGTTTATCTATTTTCACAATTTGCAGAATTGCTAACACATCCTCCTCGTGAAACTTTATCCCATCTAGTCTAATAGCCTGTCACTCAGTATTGTCCTCAAAAACATCGTCTTTTGCCAGTGTGGATACCGATCGAAAATGTTCATTTAGCGCTTTGCCTACCTCCTCAGGCACCACACACAACTTTCCACCCCTGTCCTTGATTGGCCCGAATCTTATTCTAGTTATTCTTTTGTTCCTGATATTGCTATCGAAAGCTTTAGCATTTTCCTTAATTCTATCTGCCAAAGACTTCTCT
>NW_025195734.1:0-4528 GCF_004010195.1 Chiloscyllium plagiosum
GGATAGATGCATACAGGGACTGGATGTCCATGGTGAAGATGAGGCACTGGGGAACTGAAAGCCATGGAAGAGCTGGAGGGTGTGAGTGGTGTGCTGAACATATGTGGGGAATTCCTGGACCAAGGAGGACAGGACAGTATCAAGGTATGCAGAGATAAGTTCAGTGGCGCAGGAGCAGGCTGGGCAGTGGGTCGACCGGGGCAGTCAGGTTTGTGAATTTTGGGTATGAGGAGGAACCAGGCATTATGGGGTTCCTGGACGATGAGGTTGGAGGCTGTTGGTGGGAGATCTCCAGAGGTGATGAGGTTGTGGATTGTCTGGGAGATGACGGTTTGGTGATGGGAGGTGAGGTTGTAGTCGAGGGAGCAGTAGGAGGAGGTATCTGCAAGTTGATGCCTGGATTCACTGGTGTAGAGGCCGATGTGCCAAACTACCACTGCGCCCCACCCCTCCATCCCTCCCCCAACAAAGTCTGCTGGTTTGATGGTGAGTTTGAGGTTGAGCAGAGGGAGTGGAGGGCTGCGCGTTGAGGGCGGGAGGTTGGAGTGGATGAGGGGGTTGGACAGGTTGAGGCGGTCTATGTCACAGCAGCAGTTGGAGATGAAGAGATCGAGGGTGGGTAACAGACCAGTGCAGCGTGTCCAATTGGACGGGGTGTGTTGGAGGCGGGAGAAGGGAGAGTGGGCGGGAGTCCTGGTGGAAAAATGTTCAATGTCAGAATGCGTGTTGATCCGAGAGCATAGTGGGAATAAGGTGAGGCCTTTGCTGAGGACTGATCATTCATCCTCAGTGAGGGGGAGGTCCAGGGGCATGGTGAACACATGGCAGGGCTGAGAGCTAGGACCTGAGGTGGGGCTGGAGCTGGGAGTGAGGCTGGAGACTGTCTCCAGAGTGGGTGTGGTTATGGGATCAGGCCTGACATCATCAATGGGAGTGACGCTCAACCTAGGGATTGGGGGTGGGGGGGGGGGGGGGTTGGGGGAGGCGGAAGTGCTGTCTTCAGTGGCAGCCACAGGGGGCGGAAGTGATGTAACGAGTGATGTAGGCGATGTTGTCGTCAGCGTCCTGGTGAGTGACATTGTTGGGGAAGGAAGTGGCTGAGGCAACTACAGGGTATCTCCTAACTGAACCTCGACTCCTTCATCTTTCTCTTTAGTTTTTGTTTCGTGCTGTGATTTATCATAATGGGATTTGGTTACCACACAGTCTGGGAAAATACCAGGATATTTTTCTTTTAACTCCTCAGTTTCTTGGTCTTCCTTGGACTTCTCCACAACAAGGGATGTCAGTCCCACCTTGGATTCTCCCAAATCATTCCCAAGAACAAACTGAATTCCTGGAACTGAGACTCTGTCGATCAGTCCCACGGTAAATTCCCCAGTTCAACCTGATCTTACATAGAGGAATGCTAAATTTCTGTCCATCTGTCCCACAAATTACCACACTCTCAGGTAACAGATCAGAAAGAGTGCATATTCGCTCGTCCCTTAATATCAGCAACTGGTTAGATCCTGTATCTCTCAAAATTATAACTTCTTGTCCTCTCCCTGTTCTTTCAGAGTAAACTTTACCCACAGAGGTGAATTCGTTGTAGAGATCAGGTACTAACTCCATACCCAGGCCCTGCCGAGGCTGTGCACTCTCCTGCAGCACCTCCACTCTTCTTGGGGTCTCCTTTACTACCTTCACTATTGCCACTGGCTTAGCTTCTTTTACCACATCTTTTCCCACAATGCCTTTCTTTAACAACCAGCACTATGACTTTGTGTCCCACCTTCTGGCAGTGAAAATACCTTTTCCCAGTGCCCTTCTGAAACCACTGGCACTGTAACTTTGTGTCCCACTCCATTACAGCGAAAACACCTGAGGCCTTTTATCTCCTGCCCACCCTCTTGGGCTTCTTTTTTATCCTGTGGTTAACTCTGACCAGTGCTCTCTACCCTTGGTTTCATAGTGTAGGATCTCTCTTTCTCCTAATTTCTATCCCTCACAGGATGAAATTCTTGATAGAAGCAAAATTTCATCTTATGGACTGATGTATATTCATCTGCCATCTCGGCTGCCCTTCCCACTTCCTGAACTTTCTGTTCCTCCACATGAAATCTTATCATCTCTGGAATTCAGTTTTTAAACTCCTCCAGCAGAATCTCTCTTAGAGACCCATAAGTCTTATCTATTTTTAAGGCCTGCACCCATCGATCAAAATTACTATCCTTAATTCTCTTGAATTCAGTATAAGTTTGACCCGGTTCCTTCTTTGTGTCTCTGAACTGCTGTCTATATGATTCTGGTACCAACTCATAAGCACTTAAAATGGCCTGTTTAACCCCTTCATAATCTCTTGACCCCTCATCCGACAGTGCGGCATATACCCCACTAGCTCTCTCTACCAGTTTCGTTTGAACTAGCAAAACCTATAAATTCTCAGACCACTCCATCTGCCGAGACAATTTTTCAAATGAAATTAAGAAGACTTTGACATCTTTCTATCAAAATGTAGCACTGTTTTAATATATTTGTATATACCATTACCTTCTTTCCATCTCCATCCTGTTAACTTGACTTTCCTGACTAATTCGCAGCTTCTGAAGTTCAAAATCTCTCTCCTTTTCTCTTTCTCTTTCTCTCTCCCTTTCTTCTTTCGCTCTCTTTCTTTGCTCAGCTAAGAACCTTCTCTCCTTCTTTTTCCTCTCTCTGTTTCTTCTCTCTTTTTCTCTCTCCCTTTCTTTATCTTCTAACTCCTTTTTCCTCAATTGTAATTTAATTTTTTTCTAACTCAACTACACTTGTCTGTATCTCTGACACACCTAAGTGTTAGACGAACTCCCTGACAATTTCAGCTTTCCTTTGGTCCCCTGTTAGACCCAATTCTAACCTATTTTGATAAAAGTGTGTTCTTCTGACTTTCTAAACTTTCTTGGCAAATTTGAGAATCATCTTCAAACCCCCAGAACTTCTTTAGCAATTTTAAGAGCCATTTCTCTCATTTTTAATTGAACCAACCACAGGTCACTGAGATTAAACAAGTTGTCTCACCTACATTTTATTTAAAGATCTAAGACACTAATTGGTAAGTGTTTAAATCTGCTGGGATCTTTCAAACCCCAAATCTATTCAAATCTGTCCAAATTTCAGACTAGATCTGTGTAAACCTGTCCAAATATGGAGCTGAGCACCCAAACTGTTATGACACGATGGTGAACCCTTCTGCTAATTAAACCAAACACCCAGAAAAGCTCACCTCTCCTCGTAATCTGTTAAAGTATGAGTTACAGCAAACTCCCAAATTCCAGTATTTAGAGAAAAAATATCATTTATTCTTTAATTCTAAATGTGAACATTAAACAACAACTATTTACAACTCTAAAGTCTCCTTTCTCCTAACTGCTTGTTATTAGCCTCCAACTCTATAACAATGTACTGTTCCAATAACCATCCATATTAAAATAACATCAACTTAATTTCAAAACCACACAGTGGCTGTCATCGTCAGTGTCTGTCTTCCTCTGGCTGTAGATCTCCCTGGGTCATCTTTGGTCTTTTGTTGTAAAGTTGTTTCATATGAAAAGGGTCCCATTGATAGAGAGTGTTTTGCTGGTAGTTACTATCTGTCAATGGCAGTTGGTCTCTATGGCCAACTATCAAAATGCCTGCTGCATTATACCCCAAACATCGGATCATCTCATTGGTTTGATGTTGGCAAAACAGTAAGTCCAAAATTGATTGGGTTTTATTATGCTGGGGCATATTTTAAACTGATTGATTAAGTTCGAATGGTGGTCAACATAGGAACCAAACCGCAGGTATTTGTTTCAAAGTTACATATTTTCAGTTTTCCAGAACACTCTGAGACTGCTAGTCAGTCACACGACAGGTGCCGGGAAGCTTTTAGTGCAAAACAGCTTTCACTCTCTCTTAAAAGGTACAGCACGTGCCCTCAATTTCATAACAATTATGACCAAGTTTACTATTTGGAAATAGATACATCTAATAAAGGACTCCTAGCACTTATATTGGATGGCAAGGATTCTGCATTTGGCTCTAAAACCTTTCGGACTTGTCTGAGATTGGAAGAGAGGCTCCTGTTCCAGTTTTCTGAATATACTGAGTACATATGTAACTATTCCATAGAGTTACGAGATCATGACTCAGCAGACTCTGATCCCACTCCAAAGTCACACAACCAGAGCGGTCTCGAGTTAGAAATCCAATGCCTGTAGATTCTGGGCAGCGGGTCAGGGTCAGGGTCGGGCTCCGAGTAGGGCTAATTCAGTCAGCGAGATGTATTCATCAGTCAGAAGTCAAGGCACTCCTCCTCTGGGGCTATCTATTGGATCACATACAGAGATAGAATACAGAGAGCCCATCAGCTTTGTCCACAGGCACTAAGCAATTGGGTGCTGCAGGTAGGAGACCTGTTGGGTGCTGCACGTTGGGGAGATGGATGCTGCAGGCTGGGGTGATGGGTGCTAAACACTAGGGTGATGGGTGCTGCAGGCTGGGGAAAATGGGTGCTGCAGGCTGGGGG
>NW_025195735.1:0-4528 GCF_004010195.1 Chiloscyllium plagiosum
AAAGTTACACGTTATAATAATAAACATTATACCCAACAGCTCATTATACAAGGATTACAGGACACACATTAAAGGTTTGGGAAGATTCAAAGAAGAACTTTTATGCAGCAAATGGGATTCGGATGGAATACAATACTCACACACAATGCAAATATCCAGGTCCTGATGAATTGACTAATTCAATCAATCAGAGTTAGGTGTTACAGTGACTGAGATTACCATCTGAATGTCCACCTGTAGTATCCTGTAATACACGTTTATAAAATCCATCACTGTCAGTTCAGGTTAGAAACTCGCACCATCCCCTCCTCCTGGCACATTACCCCTTGTGGAGGTCAGCAGTCAGTTCAGGTGGAAATCTATTTGGGTTTCTCGGAGTTTCCACCTTGGAATTTCATGTGACTGAACAAGGCAGATCTTTGCCACATGGGACAGAATATTCCATGAGTCAGTGAGATGTGGAGAGCAGGATTTGCTTCTTTTTTTTCCTTCCGTGCTGCCGCTGTGCCTCATCAATAAGACATGGGGAGTGAAAGGCTCATGCAGCTCGATGGGCAAGTTGACTCAATTCTGACCAATGATATATCCCTAAAAACAGAGCAACTCTGCATGCTTCACACAGCCCAGTGCTCCCAGTAAATGTTTAGAAGGGGGGAGGGGAACTCCTGGAAAAGGCATAACTGTAAAGTTCTAAGAGGATTGTGAAGAGAGAGAGATGCACAGGAGAAGGGGGCAACAAGTTGCCAGATGGAGTATAATTTGGGAAAAAGTGAAGTCGGTCATTTTGGAGGGGATAATAAGAGAACAGAGTGCTATTTAAATGGTGGAAACTGTAGAAAGCTGCACCACAAAGGGACCGGGGGTAATTGTGCAGGAAACACTGAAAGCAGCAGATTCTGGGTCAGTCGCGAAATCAAGGGTTCATTTCAGATTCATCAAGTTTAATTTAACACCGACACGGGTAAGGGGTTTCAGTAGCAATAGAGCTGGGGTGAGGTGGAGACAAGCAACATTTTAGAGATTGGAATTCCTGGTGTTTGTGATTGTGTAGATGTCTGATCAGAAGGTCACCTTGGGGTCTATCTCAGATTACACCCAGTGAGAGGGAGGGGCTCAGCAGTAAGGGAAAGGAATTTGTAATAGCAACTGAAGGTAATGGGTTTAACCGTAACAATGTTTCTTTGGAGGAAATTGCAGTTAATCGAGTAGTGGGAACGTGATAAGCAGTTTGGTAACTGAGTAACAGTGGAGCAATGGAGAGGGATGGTGGGGAGGGAGAGCTGGGCATTGACAGTGTTCATGTGAAACCTCACACTGTGCTTTTGGACGATGTCACCTCCTTGGCAGTGCGTAGGTGAGAAACAGGACGGACCAAGGATAGATCCTTGAGGGACACTAAATACAAGGAATTCAGAAAGGAAAGGGAAAGTGGAGATGGAGCAGGATTTACAAATGATGGTGAGGTCAAATGTTAGTTTTTTCTGCAGAATGGAGGAGAAGGACAAAACCAGAAAAGACAGACAGACAGAACAAGGAACAATACCTGTGAATTGGCGAGGGGGAGTGATGGGGAGGAAACAGAGTTGGAATGTCTGTAGTTTAGCGAGACTAGTAAAAGATCAAGATGAGCTCTGATAAGGCTTGACAAGAGACTGGAGAAAGATGTAAGTTTGGGACAAAAACCAGGAACACCATGTGAGGAGTTTGCCTCGGTAGGCTAGTGGGAGGGAGGGAAGCAGCAGAGGCAGCTGATCGGATTTTCTCAGTCTTAGTGACAGAGAAACTCAATGTGCTCCTTGCTCTTGTTGTTGGAGGGAAGGATGAAGGAGACAGGATGATGGACAGGGTTTTACAAAGAAACAAAACCAGGGTTAGTGATATTTAAAATGAGTGAACAAACCTAATATATTTAACATTTATCCAGAATATTAAAATGTACAACTGAAGTCCTTGTTCGAATCCCAGCTTGGCAGATGTTAGAATCTGAATTCAAGAAAAAAATAACAAATTAGGAATCTCCTGATCTCCATGGAACCATTGTCAATGGCGAAAAAATCCTGCCAACCTGACAGTCGCCCAACAAGCTACTCACTGTATTAATCACTGCAAAGTCTCAACAAAGGAATGAAACTGGATGGACCACTTGGCATCTAACAAGGCATTAGGAAATACAACCACAGAATCAGCCCTCTCGACTCTGCAACATCCTGCTCACTAACATCTGTTTTTTGGGGGGCCAAAACATGGCGAGCTGTCTTACAGATTAGTCAAGGAACAGCCTGACATAGTCATACTCACATAGTAATCCCTTACAGATAATGGCCAGACACCACCATCACCATCCCTCGATAGAGAGTGTGATGATGGAAAAGCACAACAGGTCAGGCAGCATCCGAGGAGCAGGAGAATCGACGTTTCGAGCCGAAGCCCTTCATCAGCCTGACATGCGTTTTTTTTCCCAGCACCACACTCTCGACTCTGATCTCCAGCATCTGCAGTCTTCACTGAAATCTCTGGATATGTCCTGTCACCCCAGCAGGACAGACCAGGCAGAGGTGACGGCACAGTAGTGTACACACAGGAACCATTTGCCCTGGGAGTACTCAGCATTGACTTTGGGCACCAGGAAGTCTCATGGCTCCTGCTGATTACCACGTACGGTGCTCCCACAGCTGATGGATCAGTGCTCTTCCATGTTGAATAACACTTGGAGGAAGCACTGAGGCAATAAAATAGTGACAAGCCTATTCTGGGTACAGGATTTCAATGACCTCTACCAAGAGTGGCTCAGCAGCAGGATTACTGACTGAGCTGGCCGGGTACTCAAAGACATAGCTTCTCAACTGGATTTGCCGCAGGCGGTAACGGAACCAGTAAGAGGGAAAAACATACCAGATCTTATCAGTATGAATCTGCCAGCTGCAAACGCATCTGTCCATGACAGTATCGGAAAGAGCGACCATCCCACAGTCTTTTTGGAGACAAAGCCTCACCTTAAAGTTGAGAAAAACCTCCATTGTGCTGAGTGGGACTATCACCGTGCTAAATGGGACAGATGTAGGAACTCAAACTGGATCTCTCTCAGGCACTGTGGGATAACAACAGCAGCAGAACTGGACTCCAACACAATCTGTAATCTCATGGGTTTGTACATCCCGCACTCACCCATCACAATGGACAGGAAAGGACAGCATGCCATGAGCAGCACCAGGCATACCTAAAAATGAAGTACCAACCTGGTGAAGCTACCAAGCAGGACTATCTGCATAATCAAACAGCACCAGCAGCAAGCAACAGAGCTAGGTGATCCCACAACCAATGGATCAGATCAGAGTTCTGCCACACCCAGTTGTGAATGGTAATGGACAATTAAACAACTCATTGCAGGAAGCACCACGGATATCCTCACCCTTACAGATGGAGGGGCCTCACACATCCATGCAAAAGATAAGATGACAGCATTTGCAGTAATTTTCAGCCAGATGCAAAGTGAGATGATTCATCTCAGCCTTCTCCAGTGGTTCCTAACGTCACAGATGTGAGCTTTAAGCCAGTTCAATTTAGTTCGAATAATATCGAGAAATGGTTAAGTAGTGTAAAGGCTACGGGTCCTGCTAACATTCTGGAAATAATACTGATAGCTTGTGCTCCAGAACTTGCCACCCACCAAGCCACGTATCGCTCCAGCACTGGTATCGACCGACAATATGATACATTGCCCAGGGATGTTCAACACAAAAACACAGGGCAATCCAACCCAGGCAATTTCCCTCTGTCAGTCCACACTCGATCAGCAGTAAAGTGATGGAAGATGTCATCAACAGGGCTATCAAGCAGCAGCTGCTCAGCAACAGCCAGCTGAGCGACACTCGTTTTAGGCACCACCAGGGCCACTCAGCTCCCGATTGTGTTACCGCCTGATTCACAACCTGACAACCAGCTGAATCCAGAGGTGAGGTGAGAGTGACAGCCCAGCCCCACTCCAACATCATTACTTCTAGCTGATTCCACCCTCATCTCAGTTCATATACTGAAACTCTCATCCATCGTGTGTTATCTCCAGACTTAATTATCCAAAAACACTCCTGGCCAGCCTCCCAAATTCAACCTCCCTGTAGTCTCAAGAAAAATTGAAAGCTCTATCGCCCACATGCTCACTTCTCCCCAAAAATGTTCATCAGTCAAAAGGCTCCTATTCATAAGCAACAACAATTTAAAATTTTAATTCTTGATTTGATTCCTGGCTGTGATCATCCCGAGCTCCCTGCACCACACATTCTTTGTCGAGGTCTCAACCCATTTTCTTTGAGACTCCCAACGATTTGTTAATTCATTACTTCAACTTTGTGGCTGATTCTACAGTTACTAAAGCAACATGGTCTGGAATTTGCAGACAAAACCTCACCGGTCTGCTTTCCACCTTTAAGACATCCCCCAAAACCTGCTTTTTGGCAATGCTTTTGGTCACCTGACCTAATATCACCTGACTTAAAATGTCCATCTCTGGCCTTATATCTAAAGTACTCAA
>NW_025195736.1:0-2383 GCF_004010195.1 Chiloscyllium plagiosum
GTTAGAATTGATTGTACAAATATACTCCTATCAATAACATTGTTCTTTATACTGTAAATACTGTACATAGCTGCAGTGTCCTTGTCCATTTTGAATCTTACCCATGCTATCTTTTCTGCTTTCCGTTATTGCCCTTGTTTGATCCAATTTCTGGCATGAATGGTGTCACTATCAGATTCTGGGACCTCTGATCTCATCTCAACATTGATGAGGGCTCTTCCGGAATACTGGGTCCGGTTCTGGTCGCCCAGTTATAGGAAGGATATTATTCAGCTAGAGAGGGTTAAGATGAAATTTTCCAGGATGCTGCAGAGTATGGGAGGTTTGCGTTATAAAGAAACGCTGGATAGGCTGGGATTTTTTCCACTGGATCACAGGAGGTTGAGAAGTGACCTGATAGAAGTTTATAAAATAATGCGTTAATTTGTAAGTTTTTTTTTCCGAGGATGGGGGATCTCGAGACTCGGGTGCATATTTCTAAGGTGAGAAGAGAGATTTTCCCAAGACTTAAGATCAATGTTTTCCCACAGAGGGTGGTTCCCACGTGGGATTATTTTCCTGAAGAAGTGGTGGATGTGGTCACAATTGCAATGTTTAAAAGACATTTAGATGTGTAGATGAAGAGGAAAGGCTTGGAGGGATATAGGCCAGCAGCATGAAGGTGGGGCTAGTTTAGTCTGGGATTGTGTTTGGCATGGACTGGTAGGACTGAAGTGTCTGTTTCCATGCTGGCTGACTCAATAATTCTATGGCATGGAATTCCAAAGACAACCCTCAGACAGGAAAATTCTCCTCATCTCTGTCTTAGAAAAAAGGGGCGCTAATATAAGTCGATGTCCTCTGGTTCTAGACTTTCCCATGAGGGGAAACCTCCTCTCAGTATTTACCCGGTCAGGCCCGTCAGGAATCCTGTATGTTTCAATGAGATCACCTCTCATTTTTCTAAACTGCAGCAAGTAGTGTCCCAGCCTGTTAAACCTTTGTTCCTCAGGCAATCTCTCCATACTACAGATCATCCAAGTGAATCCTCTCTGAACAGCATCCAATGAAATGAAACATTTCCCGAAATAAAGGAAGCAAAGCTGCTCACAGCACTCCCGATGTGGTCTCACCAGCATCTTGTGCGGCTGCAGTAAGATTTCCTTACTCTTGTCCTCTAACCAACCTGAAATTAGATCAAACATTCCATTAGCATTCTCTACTGCACCCTGTCTGCTAGCTTTGTGTTTCCTGCACAGGTTCCCCTCAGTTTTTGTGTTGCAGCTTTCTGCACCTTTTTCCTATTTAAATAATACTGATCTATTGTTTCCTTCCAAAATGATCACTTTTATCAGAGCGCTCATGTCAAATTTAACGTCTGCTTCACGTTAATTTCAATTTTCCATTACCCCCCCTCCATCTCTAAACTAAAGCCCGACAAATGCCCCTCGTATTCTGATGCTCATGATCTTGTTTCCGCTCTCACTACAAATCAGTCACTGACATTCCTGACGCTGAACAATAATAAACTGGAAGGTTCAGGAGTGGAACTATTGACCCCAAACTGAAAAATACAGACATGGTGGTGGGGGGTGTGTGTGGGGGGGAGGGGGGGGGGTGGGGGGGCGCGGGGCAACGGAAAGAAGTACTGGACGTTCATTCATAATAACTAGGTGGCTACAACTGGAGATTAATATTTGAGCCATGTCATTTGCATCATTGAACCTGTTAATAATATAACCATTGAGAGATTACTGTAAAAATGATGCCATTCAGAACTTGTGCCTGCTTTCCTCACAAACACCTGCATTGTTTTATTTGTCCCCTCTCTCGCTTTTCAGAAAATAATCCATTGTCGTCCTTGATGCCTGATTTGAATCTACCTCAATACACTCTCAGGCAGAACATTCCACATCCTAACCATTTAATGCACGAAATAACTTCCTCATGTTGCCATTGCTTCTCTTACCAATTACCTGAAATAAATGCATTCTGGTTCCCAATTCTTTCACCAATGTGAACATTTTTACCCAATGTACTCTGAGTTAATGGATGCACGAAGTTCTGAAAATATTTTATGCTGTCGACTTAAGTTTAGAACTGGTTACGTTCACTATGCACAGAATAATCAAGAAAATTGAAATATTCCTCTGAATTCAATCTGATGAGATTTAAGAAAGGTCTTGTTGTAACCATCCTTACATTGACTTGACCGTCAATGTTCACATTTCTAAGTTCTTTACTGTTGGTAATGTCGAAACTTTCTGCACTTAATCAAATATTAGCTCATCTTGATTTTAACATTTTGAGGATAGAGAACTAAAGCACTTTCTGTAAGTGGGACTGAGGGCTAAATATCAATCTCAGTACATGTTTCTATATCCTTGTGCACTTGATTGACACC
>NW_025195736.1:2821-4529 GCF_004010195.1 Chiloscyllium plagiosum
ACAGCTACGTCTGTGTCAGAAATACTGCTGTTGATAAACTTTGGTTCTTGTTCTTTTTGTCTCCCCCAGGCTCCGTACTGCTGCCTTCTTAGTGTTTTGTGCTGAGGATCTTACCCTCACTGTCAGAACAAACCAGTCACTGATGGAGTTGTCTATCTCATTAAACATCTTAACCAACAATTCTGTCCCCTCATTGCTCCAACGTGTACAAACTGCAGCATCTGCAATGGATCAAGTGAGTGTTTATGAGCTGCTTTAGTATTAGATATACAACATAGATTAGTTTCAATACGTTTCTATATTTATTATTGAACCAGTCATCCCGATATTTACATCATATTTCCATCTGTTTAGTTTGTGTTTAATCTTCAGCGTGTTTCATATTGTGGGGAAATTAGTTCACTCCAAATGGTGAAAGAAGAGAGTCTTGAACTCACTCCGATCCAGACTGAGGGGGACCGTGTCAATCTTGGAAGTTATAAGCATCACTGCGGTCATCACATGAACATTTCTAATTGATTCTGCACCCCACCCGCACATCCTTCAACCGACTGTGCTCAAGGTTGAAATTCTATTGACCATTTCCCAGTCTCCACTCGAGCTAAGGGACGGCCATCTCTCATTGTGCGGTCAGAGGATCACAACACACAGGGGCCCGGCCTCACGGTGTGGTTTCTTCAGGATATCTCTGCCTCAATGCTTCCTGCTGGGGACATGCACAGGCAGGAGAAAGTGAGGACTGCAGATGCTGGAGATCAGAGCTGAAAAATGTGTTGCTGAAAAAGCGCAGCAGGTCAGGCAGCATCCAAAGAGCAGGAGAATCGACGTTTCCGGCATAAGCCTTCCTGAGGAAGGGCTTATGCCTGTAACATCGATTCTCCTTCTCCTTGGATGTTGCCTGACCTGCTGCGCTTTTCCAGCAACACATTTTATACCTGGTTGGGCCCTGGGGATTTAATTATGTATATTAATCTCTATTTGCCATTTGTCTGCTCCCTTCCCCAACTGATCAAGGTCCTGTTGTATTTTCTATAATCTTCCTCACTGTATCCGATACCACCCTATTTCAGTGTCATCAGCAAATCTGATTATTCATGCCTTGTACAGTCTCATCCAAATCACTGATATAGATAGAAAATAGCAATGGGACCAGCAACCACGCCTGAGGGACTCCAATAGTCACAGGCCTGCAATCAGATGAGTATCCTTTGACTATTACCCTCTGCTTCCTACTGTCAAGCCAATTATGTATCCAATTTGCCAGCTTGCCTGGGATTCCATGAGATCCAACCTTCCAGAACAGCCTACCATGTGCAACCTTATCAAAGGCCGTAAGGCTCTATTTCTGTTTCCCAGTTATTGTTTGTCCTTTGTGGGGATCACTTCAAAACTACTTCATCCCTTTGAATTCTATTTTATTCCCAATTTCCTGGAGGATCTCTTACTGTGGCATGACTCATTTACTCAGCGTCATGATGCAATGCTGGATCTGAAACAGGTACATCCCCAGTCAGTGACCAATGTTGTTCTTCCAACAAACACTGACAAAAACGTTCCACAAACTCCATCCAGACGACGTCTACCGCCCTGCCCTTCTCAGCTTTGCTGGTCACTTCATCAAAGAGCTCTGACAAATTTGTGAGGCATGATCTCCCATCCACAAAGCCATGCTGAGTGTTCCTAATCAAACCCTATCTTTTCAAATGCA
>NW_025195737.1:0-4529 GCF_004010195.1 Chiloscyllium plagiosum
CAAGTAACAGAGCAGAGAGCATTTAAAAGGTTCAAAACATCGACCTACAAGCCATGACATAGGTACAGTGCTGAAGGGGAGCACAGAGCATGAAGCTCGCAGGCTCAATTCCCACCCACTCAAGAGAGGATTACTTTCAGCTCTGCTGTACCGAGCCTTCCTGAGACAGCATAGGGCGTTCACAGTTATCAATTCAGTCCTGTGATGTCTTAGTGAGCATTAGTCCAATGGAGATGAAAGCAGGCCGCCGTCAAGACGGTAGTGTTGAAGTCTGGTATTTTTCTGTTCTGTGTTCCCTCTCCAACACTGTATCCATTTCATGGCACAGAGTCAGACAGAAAGGAAACAAAACTTTTGGTCCAACTCATCTGCCCCAGTGCCTTCAATCCTTGAACAGTTCTGATCTCTGTAACTTGCTCCCTTACCAATAATCGTTCTGTACATTTGAAACCTTCCACTGTTGACTGTCTCACTTTCTCTGGATGAGTTCCATTCTGGATAACGCAACCAATATCGGTAATATCCTCCTCCTGTCACAACAATAATCCTTAATTTGTCATCTTGCACATTACTTACAGTCCAGTCTGTCTCTGTCGCACCCACCAACCACAACGAAGTGCCCCACCGGTGCACCTTTCTTCAGCCTCTATAGCACATGATATCACTGTAACTATCTCCAGTCCCTATAACATTCCTGCCTCCTGACCTACAGAACCACACGGCCTCCATAACTAGCTACCATACTTACAGACCTCCCTATCGGTATAACCTCCCCCAGTCTGTCCAGACTTTCATGCTCGCGTAACCTGCTTCAATCCTGACAAACTTCCCAAGTATCGTGTTCTGCAGCCACTTTATATCTCCCCATGTCTGCAACCTCATCCTGTCTCTGCAATCTCCTCTATCGCTGTAACTTTCCCCTGTCGCCACCATGCTCCTCAACACTACTTGCAAACATCACTACCAGTCTTCCTAACCCTGTTAACGTCAGAAGCCACTAAAGGCATCCATGTACCTGAAACATCCTCATTATTGATGGATCCAACTCCCGTTCTTACAGCTCTCACTTTATGTAACCTCTTTCAGTCTGAAGAACAATCCAATGCCAACATCCCTCTGTATTGCAAACTTCAAACAGTTCCGAAAACCATCACCACGAACGTAACTATCAGTTACCTCTTCCAGCTCCTCCCTATGTCTGTACGCCATCTTGCCCTTACTACCCTACCTATCACGTTAATTCACCTCCAAAACACGAATTATTTCAATAAACGTCTTCGATCTTTACAAATCAATCCATCTCTCAGTAACCTCTTCCAGTTCCTAAACCTCACCCTGTTCATAAAAGCTCTGAGAGTCATGAGAAACATTTGTTCATGACCGCCTCCAGCAAATGACACAATATTTATTTCGACAAATAAAATCATCTCCATTCGCCCTCCCTATCACAGTAACCCTCCCCAATCTCTTCATACCTCCTTTTTCAAGTCTCCTCTTCCAGGGTCCATGAGCTGAATGACCGTCTGGATCTCTTTTACCTCGAGTGGACTGCACAGGCCACCCTATCTCAGTAACGTCCTCCAATCATTTCAAAACTCCCTATCCGTCTCACCTCCTCCAGTCACTCCAACTCGTCCTTTCTCTGTTACCTCCTCCAGTTACTCAAAAACTAGCTACCTCTGTAATCTCCTCCAGACACACCAAAACTCCCCATCTCTGTAACGTCCTCAATGCACTGCCACTCTCCCAATCTCTATAACCTACCCAGTCACTCCATCCGTCCCTGTTCCTGTAATATTCCCGGTTAGCCAAACACTCACTATCTCTGTAACCTCCTCTACTCACTCCAACCCACACTAACTCCCTAACCTGCCGATTATGATAGTCTATGTATGGGATGAAAGCAGGAACAGGGCACTGAGTTAGATGGTCAGCCGTGATCATACTGAATGGTGGGAAAGTCTCTTGGGGCTGAATGTCCTGAACCTGCCCCCTATGCTATGTTTCTGTGTAACACTGCCTGTCTCCGTATCTCCTTCAGTCCCCACTACCCTCCCTATCTGTTTCACCTACACAACCCCCTATCACTAGAAATTTCTCAGACCTCAGAATAATCCATATCTGTCAAAACTCCTCCAGTCCCTATAACTTTTCCAATCTGTTTCCTTTTCTAGCCCAGTAACTGTCCCTATCTTTGTAACTTCCTTTAGCTGCTCGAACCCTGCTTACCTCTCTAACATGATATCGTACACCGTCCTTACCTTTGTGTGCTTTTCATATGCGTACAGCCACCCCTGGCACGGTGACCTAAGTCTACACACTGCCACCTCTTCCAACATTGAAAGCTTATCTGTCTCTGTTACTTTCTCCTGCTCCTACAGACCTCCCTGTCTGTATGATGTTAAGTAGTTCATCAGCCCACCCTATCTCCACAATCTACACCAACCTCCGTAAACCCACTTACATGTGTAACCTCGTCCAATCCCTGGAAACGACTCTCTCTTTAATTGCTCCAGCAGTTATCTCAAACCTAATCTGTCAGGCCTACTCCAGTCCCGATAAACCCCGCCAGACTCTGCAGCCCAATGTTTGTCCAGCCTCCCCCTAGGCCCTTCAAGTAAACCTATACTCAGTATACTTTTCCAGCCACAAAACGCTGCATACCTCTGTTTGGTTCGCAATTCCCTACAGTCCTCCATCGCCTCAAATATTCTCTCTTTGTGTAACTCTACAACTATCCCTCTGCGTTCAGTATTACTCTCCTTAAAAATATCTCTCGATCTGTAAACAGCTCCAAACCCTCCAAACACACCATCTCTAAAAACTCCAACAGATCCCACGCACCTCCTTATCTGTGTGACCTCTTCCAGTCCTGAAACACTCTCAAAATGTGCTCACCCTGTAATCCTCCCTAACTGTGTAATCTTCTCAGGCCCCTGCAACATTATAAATCTGTGGAATTCAATTCAATGTTTTTGACTCACTCGATCTATTTCCAACATGACCCTCTATCTATGTATACCTGCTGTCACAACCATCCATCACGTCAATGTAAGCTCCTCCAGTCTTTCCATCCAGCTATTCATCTCCATGAACTTCTCCAGATCTTTCACATATATCTGTGTAATCCTCACCCACTCCTGCAACCCACCCTACCACAGGAACCTCCTCCATTTGTTCATTTGTCCCTATCTGTGTAAGTCTCTCCAGCCCTTATTAGTGTTCCTGCTCCTTTACCCTCTGCCAGACAACTAAGATTTCCCGTCTGTCTATCCTCCAGAAGCTAAGGATCCGATATCAGGAAATGTGTTCATTCACTGCAGCTTTCCATATCTCTGTTATTTCCTCAATTCTATACAAATGCACCATTCCATAAAATACTGCCTCTCTCTGTAAACTACCCACATCTATAACCAATAAGTCTCACTCCAATCCCTTCCGATCTCCCTGTATTTCCCTCACTCCATTGACTCCAGCTCATCTCATGTTATAACTCTTTTCGCTCGTATGTTACTCACCATCTCTGTGATATTCTTCAGTCATTGCAATTCTCGTTCTTTATATCCAGAGCTTCCAAACCTCCTTATCAATGGAAGGTTACTCATCTCGGACAGCATTTTAAAACCTGTAGCAGCCTGCAACCCCTCAATGGATCCTGTCCCGGTGACTTCCTTAAATAATACAGCTCACTGCCTTTGCAATTTCTTGCAGCATTGACAACCCTCCTGATTTCTGTAACTTCCTACAGAACTGTACTCCAAGTGTCTGTGTAGCTGAAGCGAAGCTGCAAAGCTGTCTTCACAAGTATTGTGAACGTCTGCTGCCGAATAACCCTCAGTATCTGTGTCTCTTGGAATCCCACACAATTTACACTGGCTCTGTCAACTGATCCAGCCCCTGCAAACCTCTCTACCACTCCTGCAGCTCCAACTAACATCCCTATCAGTGTAATGCAGAACCCCCAAAATCCTCCCTTTCTCTGTAACACCTGAAGCTCCAAATATCAACCCAGCTGTGTAATCTCTCGACGTAACACCCCTCCCTTTTCACTGCTACTCCTTCAGGACTGATAACCCTTTACCTTCACGTGCCATCTTCCATCCCGACAACTTATCTAATCTCTAACCACCCCGAGTAATATCAAACCAGCCGAAGTCTGTAACATTTTTCAGTATCGACAACCCGTCCTTTCTGTGTCAGCTTCTCAAGTGCCTGCATTCCCCTTTATCTCCGTCAAAGGTCTTTGCTCAGGGAAAAGAATGTCTCAGTTCCGACAGCGTAAGAACACCTAAGATTCTCCAGTGTACCAGTAAATTTGCCTCGTCTTCGAAAACCTAATATTTTCAAGTTCAATCTTCACCAGCTGGTCTCATCAGTAGCCCTCCTTTTTGGCGATCAATCTGGAGAATGTTATCTGAACTGCCTCCAATGCAAGAACATTTTCCCGCTTCATAGGGTACCAAATCTGTTCACAATATTCTCATATGGCCTGACTCGAGTCTTATATCGTTTTTGAAAGTTTTCCCATT
>NW_025195738.1:0-4530 GCF_004010195.1 Chiloscyllium plagiosum
CTCCCTTAACTCCCACATCCTGCAGGAAGAACAAGCGACTGCCCTAACTACCATCTCGACTGCTGAAAGACTAGAGTTAAAAGGAATTTACCTGAACTTATAAGCACCTTTTGCTGAGCTGCTGCTCTCTGAAACCGCTCAAATCAAAGCACGACGACCTACTCTGCTCCTGACAGCGTATCTATGGACCGCTCCACATTTAGTTTTGGCGAGGGAAGGAGGGTGTCACTGCAGTGATGTAATGATTGGGTCTTAAGCACTCCTTCACACCACACACATAATGACCTTTTCGTCAGTGCAGGTCACTGCTTGCCCTTGGAAGGTGCTTTACTGAGGTCTTCCTTCTGGTCGTGGTGACTGTGCTGAAGCAAATACTCCCCCTGACATCCAATCCGCGTTGTCGGAGTCCTCTGGCATTTTCTGTCTAATAGTATTGCATTTATGAATCTCTTGAATCTCTTGATTCCATTCCAAACTGTGTCTCACTCCCCAGGGAGAGAGGTTGAAATTCCACTGAATACAGGCTATTATAAAAAAAGCTTACCATTGATCATATGAGTGGCAGTATGCCGATCTGCTCACTGATTCTGCTTTTCCTTTTAATTAGCGTATATTTATTCTGATAACCCTCCATTCCACTTTCCTGCATTTTCCCCGTAAGACTTGTTTAAAAATCTGTCCATCTTAGCCTTGAAGATATTTAGTGACAGTAGACAATAGACAATAGGTGCAGGAGTAGGCCATTCTGCCCTTCGAGCCTGCACCGCCATTCAATATGATCATGGCTGATCATTCCTAATCAGTATCCTGTTCCTGCTTTTTCTCCATAACCATTGATTCCACAATCCTTGAGAGATCTCTCCAACTCTTTCTTAAATGAATCCAGAGACTGGGCCTCCACTGCCCTCTGGGGCAGAGCATTTCACACAGCCACCACTCTCTGGGTGAAGAAGTTTCTCCTCATCTCTGTCCTAAATAGTCTACTCCGTATTTTTAAGCTGTGTCCTCTGGTTCGGCAGATCCAGCCTCAACAGCCTTCACAATTTTCTACAGTTGTTTCGCTCCCACTGATGTGAGACTTGGTGGTCTTTAAACCCATGGCTTTTTTTTTCTAGCACTGTGTGGAAGTTGAACCTACATTAAATGCTGTCCTATTCGATCACACCACCTCTGTGGCCAGATGCAAAATCAAAAACGCAAAGTTTAGGAGCCTGCAATCTCTTCCACATCTTCCACATCAGCCTAAGGTACAGTTCATCCGGATCTAGGGTTTTGCCCGCTTTTTATCCTGCATAAACTTCCAATTCTTCCTCAGCTTGTGTTTCAATTTGCTCAAAGCACTCTATCAGGGACTGACAGTGAATCCAGGAACTGCTTCTCCAAAGTGAAGACCGATATGTAGTACGTGTTTAACATATTCTCTGGCTCTGTGCACAGACTGCTTCCTCGGACCCTAATACTCCCTATTGTTTCTCTTGTTAACTTCTTGCCCTTAATAAACCGATAAAATGTCTTTAGATTATTGAATTTATTGCCTGCAAATGCTTTTGTTAACCCCCTTTTTGTTCTTCTACTAACTTTCTTGGGTTTAGCCCTACACGTTCACTGCTCTTCTGGCACGCATTTTTGTATCTGCTACGTATTGATATAAGAAGTTCTCTGGAATAAATGTAAAGACATGTTTCCCCTCTTAAAAAAAACATTCACTGCCCTAATGAATGTTTGGAATTGAAATGCCTAAATACTATGATCCTATTATTGGATTTACACAACTCAATGAATTGGTTACATGTATGCTCCTGTAAACACGTGGTAGGGGAGCAGTATATCTCTGTAAAAGCCCCGAGGGCTGAATTGAGGAACAACGCAATGAGGAACAACGCAAGACGTAGGAGCAGCAGTTGGCCATTTGGCTGTACCATTCAGAATGCTCATTTCTGATCTGAGTGTGTCTGTCTATCCGTCTCCTGTCTGTTCCCAAGAAACATTGACTGAACTGTCCAGCAAAGATCAGTCAAGCTCAGACTTATGCACTTAACGGTAAGGCCCTCGGGTGTGTTGCTGAACAAAGAGACCTTGGAGTGAAGGTTCATAGCTCTTTGAAAGTGGAGTCGCAGGTAGATAGGATAGTGAAGAAGGCGTTTGGTATGCTTTCCTTTATTGGTCAGAGTATTGAGTACTGGAATAGGGAGGTAATGTTGCTGCTGGACAGGACATTGGTAAGGCAACTGTTGGAATATTGCGTGCAATTCTAGTCTCTTACCTATTGGAAAGCGGTTGTGAAGCTTGAAAGGGTTCATAAAGATTTACAAGGATGTTGCCAGGGTTGGAGGATTTGAGATATATAGAGAGGCTGAACAGGCTGTGGCTATTTTCCCTGGAGCATAGGAAGCTGAGGCGTGACTTTATGTAGGTTTACAAAATTGTGAGGGGCATGGATAGGATGCCCCTCACAAAGTCTTTTCCCTGGGGTCAGGGAGTCCAGAACTAGAGGGCATAGGTTTAGGGTGAGAGGGGAAAGACATAAAAGAGACCGAAGGGGCAACGTTTTCACGCAGAGGGTGGTACGTATATGAACTGAGCTGTCAGAGGATGTGGTGGAGGCTGGTACAATTGTAACATTTAAGAGGCATTTGGATGGGTATAAGAATAGGAAGGGTTTGGAGGGATATGGGCCGGGTACTGGCAGGTGGGACTAGATTGGGTTGGGATGTCTGGTCGGCATGGACGGTTCGGACCGAAAGGTCTGCTTCCATGCTGAATATCGCTGTGACTCTACGACTCTATAAAAGAGTCTTTACTGCTCCCCGAGGATGAGGACACCACAGGTAGCACAACACTAAATTGAAAGGGACATCCTTATTTCTTTGTAAGACCTGTTATTTTAAAACTGAACATCAAATCACCACCTCTTTTCAGAAATAAGGAAAGAGTAATTAGGAATAAACATAAACCATTCCAGACTCCAAACCTGTCCCACGTTGCCACAGACCCTTTCGAATTGGATATAAATCAAACCCAGGCTCTGTTGCTGTCTCAGGAAGAGAGTATTTGATAGCATAACACCACATGAGCATGAAAAATGTAATGAGACCATTCGGCCCATCGAGTCTGATATGCCATTCAATCATTTCTTATATGTCCCTCAACGTCATTCTCCTGCATTCCCCCAAGAATCCTTGATCGCCTTATAAATCAAAAACTTATCCATTTGTGTCTTAATGACACTCGTGTCTCTGTGTGTGTGTGATTGTGTGTGTGTGTCTGTCTGTGTGTGTCCCCATCTGCTTGTCATCTGTGTATTTATGCGTCTACGCCTGTCTTTCTGTGTATCAGGTATCTGTGTTTGTGTCTATTTATGTGTGACTCTATATGTCTCCGTGTGTTTCTCCGTGTGAGTCTGCCTATCCCCTTGTATGTATTGTGTTTGTTCGTATGTTGGGGTGTTTACCAATAATTCTGTGTATTTCAGAGTCTGCATCTATATTTTTTGGGGAAGTGAAAGGACTGTCGTTGGAACTGCCAGTGGGTTTAAAGTGAGAATTGTCTTTCAATGTGCACTGCTCCTTAATCGGTCAGTGGGATATGGATGTTTCAGAAACTCCACGCGATTTATCCCAGTCCACTCCATCTCGTACTAGGGTCCTCCCCATATGGCGGGGTTAGGCGGGTGATGGAATGGATATTGGGTACTCCACCACACGGCTTGGCCATTTCTGTCCTATTACAGGCTGTTTCTCTTGGAATGGGAGAAAGGGAGGGAGGGAGGGAGGGAGGGAGGGCAGGAGTGGGTGGCCCTGCAGTTAGTGCTGGTGTAGGTGGGGCTGGGGGGAGTTGTGAGGTGTCCAGAATGAGTCAGGCGACAGTTTTGAATCTATATAGTGTTATTAGTGTGAGGTGTATTGCGTAGGTGACAGAGAAAGTGTGGGAAGGAAGTTACTGAATTCAATAGTGAGAGTGGTACTGCCTGAGTCTTATTTGGAAATAGAGCATGAGGATTATGTGGGGGTAGGTGCTATAACAGATACACAGTGAGTGTGAGGGAGCAGAGAGAATATTCTTTATCCTGACAGAGTGGGAAGGTTATTGATGCTTGTCCTGTATTTCTTCAGATCATCTCAGTGTCGAGGTGAGCCTCCCTGAATGTCTTGTCCAAGTCTCTCGTTAATAATGACACAGAACTGTCCCTCAGATTCCACAGAATCAATTTAGCTAGAGCTTAAAAATAGCAAGGAAAAGCAAATATTGGTGTGTTATATATTGAAACCAAAACGGTTGCAGGAAATCTGAGCATCATATGTTCTAGAAATTAGATATGCAAGTATCATGGATACTGCAGTTTTGTTGGTTAGTCTCAAGTTGCGTCTAAACTGCATTAACTAAGTGACTGCTCCAGCTGTGAAAAGTAAATTCTGTAAGTGCATATGAGATGGGTTGAAGAGGATGTTGTGAAGCAAACTAGAGAGCAGGTTATTTTGGATTTGGTGTTGTGTGACTAGAAGGATGAATTAATAACCTTGCTCTGAAACA
>NW_025195739.1:0-1367 GCF_004010195.1 Chiloscyllium plagiosum
GTACCTGGTTAGATTCGGATTAAAAATGTTTGAAATTGTAATTCATAATCTTTCCCCAGTGAATTTTCCAGGGACCGCTGCTCTTCACTTTGTGATGTGAAAATAAAACAAAACACTCATAATAATAGGAATTAAAATGTCAGTTTCAACAAATAACTGACGTTAGTACTTGCAATATTCTGACTATGGTTAATAATCAAGTTAAGGAGCATTACATCAATTTGAGAGTCCACAATACGGAACATTTAACACCCTGCTTTAATATACTACACAAGCCTCTCCCATTACTAAGTTTCTAAACCAGAATGAGTGTTCCATATTCATGAGCTGCAGTCACGGTCCCTCTCATTAATGGGAATGTCATTTCCATATTTGTATCACCTAGTGCTATTTATACACCTGCATCCTCTATTTCACTAACACCGCTCACGAATACAATTTGCACATTTATGAGCATTTCCCTTCTGTACAGATGAGAAATGACAAACATTCTGATTCTGTCGGGAGCCCAAACTCTGTCACTCATCGCTTGGTTTTTATACCATAGCCTCTGACCTTCCAACACAACAACATGTTAACTCTGTAACACACCAACCTCAGGATGGGCTGACTTGTATTTCCAGAAGGATTAAATATCTGTTCCGCAATTAGTTGCAACTGTTTACACAGTAACACTTTAATTGTGAAAAGAAATGTTCAACTCTTAAACAAAAATATTATGAACACATATTGTCAATAAGAAGCTCTCGAAAAACTGGAGTAAATGAGATGACGACTCTTTTGTTTCAGCCTGAGGACAGGTGAAGATGGTTCTGGCTGTGGGAGGTCAGTCATCTCAGCCGTTATACATCTCTGCAGGAATTATTCACAGTTGTACCTTGGTCCTAAAATCTGCAGGCGCCTCATCAATGCTGCTCCCTCCGTCAATATTTCAAAATTAGTGAGGTTTCCTCGTGAATACACAATGTTCAGCACCATTTACTACTCTTGAGATAACAGAGAGGTCTGTGTCCATACAGAGTGCGATAACATCTGGCTTGAGCTGATCATTGACAAGTAACATTGATATCCCATGAGCACCAGGAAATGACCAACTCAAAACGTGAGAATCTACCAATCTCCTATTGGTGTTTTATGACATTGCCATCACTGAGTGCATTATTATCCACAACCCGGACCAATCATTGACGAGGAAATGACCTGTTCCAGCCGTATAGGTGCTGTGGCCACAGGAGGATGTCAGACACTCTGCTTACTGTGACAATAACCTCCCTGCCTGCCTCTCCAATCCATCCCCACCATCCAGAAACCATCGCTCGGGGTGGGATTGAATTCTCTCCAAGTAACTGGCTGAGTGCAGCTCACAT
>NW_025195739.1:1747-4530 GCF_004010195.1 Chiloscyllium plagiosum
TTTTATTAATTGAAAGGTTATGGGTATCACTGGCTAGACCAACACTTACCACCCTTCCCTTATTGCCCAGAATAAACCAGACTATTATAGATCTGGAGTCACATGTACACCAAGACGAGGAAAGGATGACAGGTTACACTCCCTAAAGGATATGAGTGAGTGAGATGGTTTCATTTCTAACAACTGACAACCGTTCATTGCCACCATCAGACAGTAGAAGTCTTGATTTAGATTGAATTAAAGTTCCACCATCTGCCATGGTGGACATTGAACATCGGTCTCTGAATTAATAATCTAGTGATGAGACATTGAGGCCATCATCTCTGCACATCTTTCACATTGGCCTGAATCCAAAGTGATCGGTTCAGATGCCAAGCAATAGTCCATTATTTCCGTTCTAAATGGACCCCCTCTAATTCTAAGGCTGCACCCACGGGTCTTAGTCTCCCCACCTGACAGAAACAAATTCCCAGCGTCCGCCCCTTCTAAGAGATGCATTATCTTGTGAGTTTCTATCAGATCCCCCCTCAACCTTCTAAACTCTAATGAATACAATCCCAGGATCTCAGCCATTCAACGTATGTTAGGCCTACCATTCCAGGGATCATCTGTGTGAATCTCCGCTGGACATGCTTCCTGAAGTGTGGGGCCCCAAACTGGACGCATTATTCTAAATGGGGCCGAACCAGAGCTTTACAACGTCTCAGTAGCACATCGCTGCTTTTATATTCCAACCCTCTTCCAGCACCACTAATCCAGAATCTGCAGTCATTGTTTTTACCTCAATCTTTCTGCAGCCTCCCCACCTCCTCAGTACTACCTGCCTGTCCACCTAACTTCGTATCATCTGCGAACCTCGCTAGAATTCCCCCAGTCCCTTCACCCAGATCATTAATATATAAAGTGAACAGCTGCACCTCAACACTGAACCCTGTGGGATCCCACTTGTCACTAACTGCCATTCTGAAGAAGAACCTTTTATCCCACCTCTCTGCCTTCTAACAGATAGCCAATCCCCAATCCATGCCAGTAGCTCACCTCAAACACCATGGGCCCTCACCTTACTCAGCAGCCTCCTGTGAAACACCAAATCAAAGGCCTTTTGGAAGTCTATTAGATAACATCCACTGGGTTTCCCTGGTCTAACCTACTTGTTAACTCTTCAAAGATTTTTAACAGGTTTGTCAGGCACGACCTCCCCTTACCAAATCCATGCTGACTTGTTCTAAGCCGACCCTGCACTTCCAAGAATTTAAAAATCTCATCCTTAACGATGGATTCTAGAATTTTACCTACAACCGAGATTAGGCTAATCTGCCTATAATTTTCCATCTTTTGTCTTGATCCTTTCTTGAACAAGAAGGTTCCAACAGTGATTTTCCAATCATTTGGGACTTTCCTTGAATCTAGTGATTTTTGAAAGATCACAACCAATGCCTCTGCTATTTCCTCAGCCACCTCCCTCAGAACTCTAGGATGTAGCCCATCCGGGCCAGGAGATTTATCGATTTTTAGACCTTTCGGCTCTTTCTTTTTTTAGCACTTTCTCTTTTGTAATGGCTACCATACTCAACTCTGCCCCTGATTCTCCTTAATTGTTGGGATATTACTCATGTCTGGGTTTGAGTGAAGGCTGTGGTACACAGTGTTCGTCAGGTGGTGGGGGGGTCAGTGCCAAATGTTGAAGTTCTCCTGATTGCATTGGGTATCCAAGCTGGGACATGGTGGTTGGATTCACTGGTGAATATCTTCTTAGTTCAGCTTGCCAGGATGTTCAGAGTGAGGGTTTCAATGCTCTATCATTTCTTTGTTCATATTTGGGACACTTCTGGATTAGTGGTGCTGGAAGTGCACAGCAGTTCAGGCAACATCCAGGTGGAAAAGGAGATAGGCAGGTAGGACAAGTCACGGGGACAGTGCTGAGCTGGAAGTTTAGAACTAGAGTGAGGTGGGGGAAGGGGAAATATTTCCACCTATCCACTCCACCCTCTCCTCCCTGACCTTTCACCTTCATCCCCTCCCCCACTCACCCATTGAACTCTATGCTACTTTCTCCCCACCTCCACCCTCCTCTAGCTTATCTCTCCACGCTTCAGGCTCACTGCCTTTATTCATGATGAAGGGCTTTTGCCCGAAACGTCGATTTCAAAGCTCCTTGGATGTTGCCTGAACAGGGAACAACAATTATCTTTGTGCTATTCCTGATGAAGAGCTTTTGTCCGAAATGATGATGTTCCTGCTCCTCAGATACTGCCTGACCTGCTGTGCTTTTCCAGCACCACTCTGATCTAAACTCTGGTTTCTTGCATTTGCCATCCTCACTTTTGCATAAAATACTTATAGTTTGGGCTCAGGCACAGATACATTTGACCAGTAACTTCAAGTCTCTTTTTTTCCTTTTTCTCTCTCTTACATTAAGTCTAGTGATGATTCTAATCTTAGCTCGGGGCAAGTGTGGTTTGTCTAAAAGCACCACTCATTACCTGGTGGCCATGACAATATCGGATCTGCTATTCATTGCTTTCAAAATCGTACTTCGCTGGTTTCCATCTTATTATTATCCACAGTGTTTCCTGGACATCACTCCTGTGTGTTGTGTTATCCATGTGTTGAGCTGCTGGGCCATTGATTGTTCTGTCTGGTTCACCTTTACTTTCTCTTTTGATCGATTTGTCGCCATTTGTTTTCGTCAGATACAAACTAAGTATTGGACAGAGAATACTTCAATTAGGATTCTAGCAACAATCTGTATTTTCTTTTCTTTTAAAAATGTTCCCAACTAC
>NW_025195740.1:0-1808 GCF_004010195.1 Chiloscyllium plagiosum
CCACTGAACCGTAACCATCACGGCCCGACATACATCAAACTACGATAACCATCTCGGAGCGACAGACCTCTCACTGTACAGTAACTATCACGGACCGACATGCCTCCCACTGTACAGTAACCATCACGGCCCGACATACCACCCACTGTACAGTAACCATCCCAGCAAGACATAGCTCCCAATGTACAGTAACCATCACAGCCAGACATACCACCCGCTGCACAGTAACTATCACAGCCCGACATACCTCCTACTGTACAGTAAGCATCACGGCCCAACATACCTCCCACTGTACAATAACCATCACGGCCCGACATACCTCAAACTGTACAGTAACCATCTCGGAGAGACATACCTACCACTGTACAGTAACCATCACGGCCCGACATACCCCCCACTGTACAGTAACCATCACAGCCCGACATACCTCCCACTGTACAGTAACCATCACGGCCCGACATACCCCCCACTGAACAGTAACCATCACGGCGTGACATA
Source organism: Chiloscyllium plagiosum (assembly GCF_004010195.1). Lineage (NCBI taxonomy): Eukaryota > Metazoa > Chordata > Chondrichthyes > Orectolobiformes > Hemiscylliidae > Chiloscyllium > Chiloscyllium plagiosum. The sequence goes on from NW_025195740.1 coordinate 499, forward strand.
CCTCTCACTGTAGAGAAAGCATCACGGCCCGACATACCTCCCACTGTACAGTAACCATCACGGGCCGACATACCTCCAACTGTACAGTAACTGTCACGGTCTGACATACCTCCCACTGTACTGTTACCGTCACGGCCGGACATACCACACATTGTACAGTAACCATCCCAGCCCGACATACCTCCCAATGTACAGTAACCATCACGGTCTGACATACCTCCCACTGTACTGCAACCGTCACAGACCGACATACCTCCCACAGTACAGTAACCATCACAGCTCGACATACCGCCCACTGCACAGTAACCATCACACACCGACATACCTCCCACTGTACAGTAACCATCACAGCCCAACATAACCCCCACGGTACAGTAACCATCACGGCCTGACATACCTCCCACTGTACAGTAACCATCACGGCCCGACATACCTCCCACTGTACAGTAACCATCACAGCCCAACATACCCCCCACTGTACAGTAAACATCACGGCCCGACACACCCACCACTATACAGTAACCATCATGACCCGAAATACCCCTGACTGTACTGTAACCGTCACAGCCCGACATACCACACATTGTACAGTAACCATCCCGGCCCGACATACCTCCCACTGTACTGTAACCGTCACGGCCCGACATACCTCCCAATGTACAGTCACTGTCACGACCCGACATAACTCCCACTGTACAGTAACCATCACAGCTCCACATACCTCCCAATGTACAGTAACCGTCACGGCCCGACATGCCTCCCACTGTACAGTAACCATCACGGCCCGACATACCGCCCACTCTACAGTAACCAACAGAGCCAGACATAGCTCCCACAGTACAGTAACCATCACGGCCGGACATGCCACCCACTATACAGTAACCATCATGGTCCGACATACCACCCACTATACAGTAACCGTCACGGCCCGACATACCTCCCACTGTACAGTAACCATCACACACCGACATACCTCAAACTGTACAGTAACCATCACGGCCCGACATACCCCCCACTGTACAGTAACCATCACAGCCCGACATACCTCCCACTGTACAGTAACCGTCACGGCCCGACATACCTCCCAATGTACAGTCACTGTCACGACCCGACATAACTCCCACTGTACAGTAACCATCACAGCTCCACATACCTCTCACTGTACAGTAACCGTCACGGCCCGACATACCTCCCAATGTACAGTCACTGTCACGACCCGACATAACTCCCACTGTACAGTAACCATCACACACCGACATACCTCAAACTGTACAGTAACCATCACGGCCCGACATACCTCCCACTGTACA
>NW_025195740.1:2613-4530 GCF_004010195.1 Chiloscyllium plagiosum
CCCACTATACAATAACCATCATGACCCGACATACCCCCGACTGTACTGTAACCGTCACGGCCCGACATTCCACACATTGTACAGTAACCATCCCGGCCCGACATACCTCCCACTGTACAGTAACCATCACAGCCCGACACACCCCCCACTATACAATAACCATCATGACCCGACATACCCCCGACTGTACTGTAACCGTCACGGCCCGACATTCCACACATTGTACAGTAACCATCCCGGCCCGACATACCTCCCACTGTACAGTAACCATCACAGCCCGACACACCCCCCACTATACAATAACCATCATGACCCGACATACCCCCGACTGTACTGTAACCGTCACGGCCCGACATTCCACACATTGTACAGTAACCATCCCGGCCCGACATACCTCCCACTGTACAGTAACGATCACGGCCCGACATACCTCCCACTGGACAGTAACCATCACGGCACGACATAACTCCCACTGTACAGTAACCATCACGGACCGACATAACTCCCACTGAACTGTAACCATCACGGCCCGACGTACCCCCCACTGTACAGTAACCATCACGGACCGACATACCTCCCACGGTAGAGTGAGCATCACGGCCCGACATACCTCCCACTGTACAGTAACTGTCACCGCTCGACTTACCTCCCACTGTACAGTAACCGTCACGGCCCGACATGCCTCCCACTGTACAGTAACCATCAAGGCCCGACATACTGCCCACTGTACAGTAACCATCACGGCCCGACATACCTCCCACTGTACAGTAACTGTCACCGCTCGACTTACCTCCCACTGTACAGTAACCGTCACGGGCCCGACATTCCACACATTGTACAGTAACCATCCCGGCCCGACATACCTCCCACTGTACAGGAATCATCACGGCCCAACAAACATCCCACTGTACTGTAACCGTCACGGCCCGACATACCTCCCACTGTACAGTAACCATCACGGCCCGACATACCGCCCACTGTACAGTAACCATCACAGCCAGGCATACCGCCCACTGTACAGTAACCATCACGGGCCGACATAACTCCCACAGCACAGTAACCATCATATCCCGACGTACCTCCCTCTGTACAGTAACCATCACGGCCCGACATACCTCCCACTGTACAGTTACCGTCACTGGCCCGACATACCTCTCACTGTACAGTAACCATCACGGTCTGACATACCTCCCACTGTACATCACCCATCACGGTCTGACATACCTCCCACTGTACAGTAACCATCACAGCCAGACATAGCTCCCACTGTACAGTAACCATCTCGGAGAGACATACCTCCCACTGAACAGTAACCATCACGGCCCGACGTATCCCCCACTGTTCAGTATCCATCACGGCCCGACATACCTCCCACTGCACAGTAACCATCACGGCCCGACATACCTCCCACTGTACAGTAACTGTCACAGCTCGACATATCTCCCACTGTACAGTAACCGTCACGGCCCCACATGATTCCCACTGTACAGTAACCATCAAGGCCCGACATACTGCCCACTGTACAGTAACCATCCCAGCCCGACATACCTCCCACTGTACAGGAACCATCACGGCCCAACATACCTCCCACTGTACAGTAACTGTCACGTTCAGACATACCTCCCACTGTACAGTAACTGTCACGGCTCGACATAACTCCCACTGTACAGTAACCATCACACCCCGACATACCTCAAACTGTACAGTAACCATCTCGGAGAGACATACTTCCCACTGTACAGTAACCGTAACGGCCCGACGTACCTACCACTGTACAGTAACCATCCCACCCCAACAGACCTCTAACTGTACAGTAAACATCTCGGAGAGACATACCTCCCACTGTGCAGTGACCATCACGGCCCGACATTCACCCCACTGTGAAGTAACCATCACGGCCCGACATACCTCCCACTG
>NW_025195741.1:0-4531 GCF_004010195.1 Chiloscyllium plagiosum
GCATGGTCAATACTGTTGTGAATAATCTTGTGGTCGGAGGCTGGTTAATACAGTGTGTGAATAATCGTGTGGTCTGATGATGGTCAATATTGAATAATCCTGTGCCCTGAGGATGTTCAATATTGTGTGTGAATAAACCTGTGGCCTGTGACGGTCTGTGGTGTAAAATTATGTCCCAATACATGTGTGAATCATTATGCAACACATGTATTGGGCCAAGCAGTGGAATGTGGTGAAAGGGTTAAAATTGTGTCCCAATACATGTGTGAATCTAACCGAAAATGGAAGGTGTCGCTTAGTCCCGTGTGAATCTTGTTATACACCTTCCCGTGTGAATCTTCTTATCTGTATGTAACCAGAATGGAATGTGTTTTTTAGCCTTGCTCTGCTGTTCACATGAATGTTTATATCTGGAAAAGGGTATATCAGCTGGAGAAGTCTCCAGTTCGGTGAGTCTGCTCCGGGGTTACGTTTAACCGCCGAGCGTGGGTTGTTGGCAACCGCTCTACAAGAACTGACGGCTCCCAGTTTTGGTAACACGTAGAGTGAGTATAAACCAGACCCGTTGTAAGTACGAGACTGGTTGTGGGGACACTGCGGGGAATAAAACTATATTCTAGCAGACTCGCCTCTTGGCTGTTTGTTCTGTGTCAGACTACTTTCCTGCGAGCCTGGTCCTTGACCTTGAGAATTTTTTTAAAACACGGTCAATGCTGTGTGTGAATTATCCTTGGACAGTGAATGGTCAATACTACATGTGAATAATCCTCTGGCCCGTGAATGGTCAATACTGTGTGTGAATAACCCTTGGCCTGAGGATGGTCAATACTGTGTGTGAGCAATCCTGTGGCCTGAGAATGGTCAAAATTGTGTGCGATTAATCCTGTTGACTAGGGTTATTCAATGCTCTGTGTGAATAATCCTGTGGTCTGTTAACAATCTATGATGTGTGTGAATAATGCTGTGGACTGTGAATGGTGAATACTGTGTGCGAATAATCCTGCGCCACGAGGCTGGTCAATATTATTTGTGAACAATCCTGTGGCCTGAGGATGGCCAACAATCTGTGGGAATTATCCCGTGGACTGAGGATGGTCAGTTCTGTATGGGAATAATCCTTTGGTCTGAGGAAGGTCAAAACTGTGTGTGAATAATCCTGTGCACGATGAATGCTGAATACTGCGTGTGAATAACCCTTGGATGGTCATTACTGTGTGTGAACAATCCTGTGACCTGAGGGTAGTGAGTACTGTCTGTGTATAATCCTGCAGCCTGAGGATGATCAATACACTATGTGAACAATCCTGTGGCCTGAGAATGGTCAAAACTGTGCATGAATGAAACTGAGACCTGTAAATGGTCAAGACAGTGTGTTCATTAATCCTGTGGCCTAATGGTGGTCAATACTGTGTTTGAGTATTCCTGTGACCTGAGAATGTTTTTTTTTGAGTATCCCTGTGTACTGAGGATGGTCAATAATGTGTGTAAATAATCCTGGGAACTATGATTGCTCAATACTGTGTGGGAATAATCTTGTGGCCTGAGAATGGTCAATGCTGTGTGTGAATAATCCTGTGGCCTGATGATGGTCAATACCTTGTGAAAATAATCCTGTGCCTTGAGGATCGTTAATACTGTGTGTGAAAAATCCTGTGGTTTGAGTTAAGTCAATACTGTATACGAATAATCCTGTGTCCTGATAATGGTCAATACCCTGTGTGAATAATCCTGGTATCTGAGGATGGTCAATAATGTGTGTCACTAATCCTGTGGCCTGTGAATCGTCAATACTGTGTATGAATAATCCTCCGTCCTGTGAAGTGTCAATATGGTGTGTGAATAATCCTGTGGCACGAGGATGGTCATAACAGTGTGTTCATTACTCCTGGGTCTGTAGGCTGGTCAATACTGTGAGAATTACCCTTGGCCTGAGGATGGTCAAAACTTTGTGTGAATAATCCTGTGACCTGTAAACTGACAAGGCAGTAGGTTCAAAAATCCTGTGGAAGTAGGCTGGTCAATACAGTGTGTGAATAATCCTGAGGCCTGAGGATGGAGAATACTTGTGTGAATAATCCTGTGGACTGTGGATTGTCAATACTGTGTTTAAATAATCCTGGGAACTATGACTGCTCAATACTGTTTATGAATACTCCTGTGGCCTGAGGTTTATAAATACTCCTGTGGCCTGAGGTTGGTCAATACTTTGAGTGAATAATCTTGTGGCTGGAGGCTGGTCAATAATGTGTGAAAATAATCCTGTGTCCTGCGGAATGTCAATACTGTGTGTGAAAAATCCTGTGGCAGTAGGGTGGTCTATACTATGTGTGAATAATTCTTTGCGTGGGGATGGTCAATATTGTGTGTGAATAATCCTGTTGCCTGAGGATGTTCAGTAATGTGCAGTAATGTGTACCACTAATCCGGTGGCTTGAGGATGTTCAATACAGTTTGTGAATAATCCTTTGGACAGTGAATGGTCAGTTCCATGTGTGATTAATCCAGTGGCCTGAGGTTGTTCAATACTGTGTGTGTGAATAATGCTGTGTACTGTGAATGGTCAACGCTGTGTGTGAATAATCCTGTGGACTGAGGATGGTCAATACTGTGAGTGAATAATCTTGTGGCTGGAGGCTGGTCAATAATGTGTGAAAATAATCCTGTGGCCTGCGGACTGTCAACACTGTGTGTGAATAATCCTGTGGCATTAGGGTGGTCTATACTGTGTGTGAATAATTCTTTGCGTGAGGATGGTCAATATTGTGTGTGAATAATCCTGTTGCCTGAGGATGTTCAATAATGTGTGCCACTAATCCGGTGACTTGAGATGGTCAATACTGTGTGTGAATAATCCTTTTGGACAGTGAATGGTCAGTTCCACGTGTGAATAATCCTGTGGCTTGAGGATGATCAACTCTGTGCGATTAATCCTGTTGCCTGAGGTTGTTCAATCCTGTGTTAGAATAATCTTGTTACCTGTGAATGGTCAATACTGTGTGAGAGTAATCCTGTGGACTGAGGATGGTCAACATGATGTGTAATTATTCCTTTGTACTGTGAATGGTCAACACGATGTGTGAATAATTCTGAGGCCTGAGGATGTAGAATACTGTGTGCGAATAATCCTGCAGCCTGAGGATGGATGATACTTGTGTGAATAATCCTGTGGACTGTGGATTGTCAATACTGTGTGTAAATAATCCTGGGAACTATGAATGCTCGATACTGTTTATGAATACACCTGTGGCCTAAGGTTTGTCAATAATGTGTGTGAATAATCTTGTGGGCTGATGGTGGTCAATAACATGTGAAAGTAATCCTCTGGCTTGAGAATGGTCAATACCGTGTGTGCATAACCCTTGGCCTGTGGATGGTCAATAATATGTGTGAATAATACTGTGGCCTGAGGATGGTCAATAATGTGTGTGAATAATCCTGTGGCCTGAGGATGGTCAATACAGTGTGTGAATAATCCTGTGCCTTTAAAGTGACAAGGCAGTGGATTCAAAACTCCTGTGGCCGTAGACTGATCAATACAGTGTGTGAATAATTCTGAGGCCTGAGGATGTACAATACTGTGTGCGAATAATCCTGTGGCCTGTGAACGTCAATACTGTGTGTGAATTATCCTTGGACAGTGACTGGTCAATACCATGTGTGAATAATCCTCTGGCCTGTGAATCATCAATACTGTGTGTGAATAACTCTTGGCCTGAGGATGGTCAATACTGTGTGTGAAAAATCCTGTGGACTGAGGATGGTCACTTCTGTTTGTTAATAATACAATGGCCTGAGGATGGTCAATACTGTGTGTGAATAATCCTGTGCACTGTGACTGCTCAATACTCTGTGTAAATAAACCTGTGGCCTGAGAGTAGTCAATAAAGTGTGGGAATAATCCAGTGGCCTAAGGATAGTCAATACTGTGTGTGAATAAGGCTGTGGTCTGTGAATGGCCAATACTGTGTGTGAATAATCTGTGGCCTGTGGATGGTCAATACTGTTGTGAATAATCTTGTGGCCAGAGGCTGGTTAATACAGTGTCTGAATAATCTTGTGATCTGATGATGGTCAATACTGAATAATCCTGTGCCCTGAGGATACTCAATATTGTGTGTGAATAAACCTGTGGCCTGTGACCGTCAATGCTGTGTGTGAATTATCCTTGGACAGTGAATGGTCAATACCATGTGTGAATAATCCTCTGGCCTGTGAATCGTCAATACTGTGTGTAAATAACCCTTGGCCTGAGGGTGGTCAAAACTGTGTGCGAATAATCCTGTGGCCTGTGAACCGTCAATACTGTTTGTTAATAATAGTGTGGCCTATGGATGGACTATACGAAGTGTTGAATAATCCTGTGCACTGTGAATGCTCAATACTGTGTGTGAATAATCCTGTGGCCTGAACATGGTCAATACTGTGTGTGAATAATCCTGTGGCCTGAGGATCAATACAGTGTGTGAAATATCCTGTGGCCTAAGGATAGTGAGTACTATTTGTGAATAATCCTGTGACCTGTAAGTGGTCA
>NW_025195742.1:0-4532 GCF_004010195.1 Chiloscyllium plagiosum
CAGACAGAGACACAAAGCTGCAGGTTCAAATCCGAAACAACCCCAGACACACACTACACAAAACCACACATGTTACCCCAACAAACTGACACAAGATGTTTGTACAAGGTAACACACATTCTTTGGACAAATTCATCCAACATTTTTGCCTGGCTGAGCACAGGCTAAATGCACAAATTAAGACAAGAGCTTTGTGCAGATTGATACAACAGTTTAGCCCAAATTAACACAAGTTTATTCCACATGTTTACACAAGGTGTTTGCACAGACTGATGCAAATACAATGAACCAGTGAGACTCTGGGAATTTGCTGAGTTTGAGTTTGATCCGAATGAGAATACATCTTCTCCGGATGAACACAGTCCCTTTCCTTTTCTGGGGTAAAGCTTCGGTCCTGTCACATTTGGATGCTCCTGAAAAAAAAAATGCTGCCTAACATTAATGTCCAGTTGAAGATATCCTCTTTTTAATATGTAATACTCTCCAAAAGCAGTTTGGTTTAGATGGCTACATAATGCCTCTTTTCTCCTTGTCATTACAGCGGGCTTTACCAAGATGTAAAATGTTGGGAACTTTATACTGCTTCCTGTCTTCAGTGCATACATTTAATGGAATTGTATTCTGATCTCTGTCCAGAATCTGCCAGACTGCTCCATGGGGAGTTTACAATAGTCTGCCCTCTAGTGGGGTCATAGCGCATTGCTGTGATTCTCTCTGTCTGCTCCATGGGGAGTTTACAATAGTCTGCCCTCTGGTGGGGTCAGAGCACATTGCTGTGAGTCTGTCTGACCGCCCCATGGGAAGTTTACAATAGTCTGCCCTCTAGTGGGCTCAGAACACATTGCAGTGTGTCTGTCTAACTGCTCCATGGGAAGTTTACAATAGTCTGCCCTCTAGTGGGGTCAGAGCATATTGCTGTGAGTCCATCTGACTGCTCCATGGGAAGTTTACAATAGTCTGCCTCCAGTGGGTTTAGAGCATACTTCAGAATCTTCACTGAAATTCCAGTGAAATTTTTAAAAAAAAGATTCCTTTCTGCTGTTCATTCAATGATTCCTAAACTCCAGTCCCTGTTCCCAGTCCAAACAAATCCATAACAACACTGAAGGGAAACAGGGATGGACTTATACACTCCAGATTATTCTATCTTTCTAACTTTGTACAAAATTTTATTTGATTTGGTTGAACAGTAAAAACATGTCATATCTTTGATTAATCACTTCTTCATGAGATTGAGGAAGGGTTTAAGTGAAATGTAACTACTCTCTCTGACACACAAGGCAAATGTGCTGTTGTTGATGCTATGAGGGCCTATCGAATTGAGCAAAAGGTATCAAGGGTGCAGATGTTTTAATGCAGAGAGTTGTTATGGTCTGGGATATAATTCATATCAATTCCAATCCACAACAATATTTATGAAAAAGCATGAACATCTCCAAAACAAAACAGGATTTCAATATAAACATGAGCACTTCCCATCCACAATATTTGTATTTAATAACAAACAGTTCCCAAACAAAAAAGATTTCTAAATAAACTGAGATAGTTGGATACACAGTAATATTTACATGTAAACAGATCAGCTGCAATGCAAAACAATATTTATGCATAGACAAATAGCTCTATACAACAAAGTATATGGTGTATTGTATGTACTGAATAATACAAAACCTGAAATAGCTCAGTCACTGAATTGTTGATTTGCAGCGTTACCCTCCCCTTCCCTGAGGACCAGGACTTGGGGCTGAGACTGTCTCTCTCCAGCTCAGCTTCTCCAACACAAAGACACACAACAACATTGGTCACTCTGTGGCCTGGCACACTTTAATGAACATTTTTATTGTTTACAAATGGAAGTGATGGATACAGTCAGTGGGATGGTGCCTTTTCTCACTGGCTCCTAAGTTGTGAGAAACATTGAAATGTTTCCCTGTAACCCCCCTGTGGGATAAGGATGGACAAACCAGCACTACCCTCAGTCTGTTACCATAGCGACAGGCTGCTCCATCGCTGAAACATTGAACTGAAATGGGAAAATCCCGGATGGATTGATTAATGAGGGAATTTGATGGATGGATGGGTTTGGGTGAAGGGATATTTCAGCACATTCTTCAGCTGCTGCCAGAACTTAGTCTGGGTTACGGCATAAATTGTGGTGTTTGTACAGCAACTGAGGAGCTGAAGCATGAAGCCAATTCCCGCACAAAGGGATGGAGAGACACAGGGGTATTCACTTTATACCACATCCGTCTCCATATAGAATACAGCATTAACATTGACCATAACAATATGAATTTGGCCGAGATCACAAACAGTAAAATGATGGATTTTTTTCGGTTTCTCATTTCTGTGTCAGACTGAGCGTCCCCATTGGTGTGACCACGGAGTCTCCTGCGGGATCTGCTGGTCACTACAATGTGTCTGACGGTGAGAACATTGAGCAGCAGAATCAGGAGAAATGGGACACCCGGGGTTAGAATGTGGTGGAGGAACTCGATTGTGACCCAGACACTGGTGGATAGAACAGCGTTTGTTACATAACAAAACCAGGGGTTGTTCACCACCCAATACCGATCCGTGAGAATAAAATACCAGGAAATGTTCTTTAAACAGCTCAGCACAGTCACTGCTCCCAGAACCACAGCCGCCGTCTTCTCACTGCAATATTTACTTTTCAGCATCTGGCAACAAATGGCCACAAACCGATCAAAGGTGAAAGTCACGGTGAACCAGACAGAGCAGTCAGCGGCTGCATAAAGCAGGACGGCGTGGATATTACACACGGGGACGGACCTCAGGAAATAAAACTGTTCCCGATAAACAATGGGAATGTGCCTCAGGATCAGGCCATGGCCCCCAGGTAACGTCTGACACATGGAGACAATCCACAATCTTTATAAAGCAGGACGTAGATGGTCACTACGTTAACTGTGAGGAAGGAAAACAAACCCATTATCTATCAGCCTGGAGGCAAAGGGACCCGTTTGATCGGGGACTCAGTGAGATTTTCAAATGTGTCCCTGTATTCAGGGATTTATTAAAATAATTGGAGCTGGAAAAACAACTGTAAAGTTCTGAAATACTGACAAAAATATCAGTTGTAGAAAGTCGGGGGCAGAACGCTCCAGGATCTCTTTCAACTGTCCATCACCTTTTCCCTCTACCCACCCCCACCAACATGATGTACTGTGCACAGGCTACATATCTGTCCAACAAGGGGAGCTGCACTGACCGCATCATTGCATTATCTATAAACCTCAACCAGATAGTCTGACCAGCACAGCGACCTGAGCAGTGATCACCCGTGAATTCATCTGTAAATCTGGAGCAGGTACCTTCCCGGCATGTAGGACTGTGTACACCACCTCAGTGCATTGATTTGTAAACCAGGAGCAGTTACCCTCCCAGCATGTAGGACTGTGTACAGCACCCCAGTGCATTGATCTGTAAACCAGGAACAGTTACCCTCCCAGCATGTTGGATTATGTACACCACCCCAGTGCATTGATCTGTAAACCAGGAGCAGTTACTCTCCCGGCTTGTAGAGCTCTTTCCAACAACCCACTGCATTCCTCAGCAACACTGTGCTAGATCCCTGTGCAGAATGGGGAAACTTGCAGCCGATGCTGGAAGTGATAGGATGTACAGCTCCCACCCATTTACAGCTCCGTCTCTCCATTGTACCATGACAAGGAGGTGCTGTGGGAGTGAACATCACTGCCAGAGAGTGATGGCGGGGGAACCTGTTTAATTATCACCACATGGGAGGGGTTTGGGAAATCGACAGAGAGGGGGAGACTGAGAGATAGTGTCATGGAAGGATGTGTTCCCAGGTTTCAGAATGCTGAAATGTAGACAGTTCGATAGCATCCTAAAACATGAACCTGTCTTCCCAGGAAAGATGGAAAAAAGAATATTTGTGTGAGGCCAGATGAGCATTTGTTCTGCTTCTTTGTTACTGGAATTGCTTTCAACAAAATCTATGTCTCATTGGGCAGAATCTAACAATAATTTATCTTTGTTTGATTTTCCTTGACTGTGACAGAAGGATCGACCGCACGAGGCTGAGCTATTTCCTGGTGCTATCGTATCGAACTCACCTCATTAACTAACCAGCCCACCCCATGATGTCTCTCTCATTCAATACCAGCCCGATTCTCCCACCCATCATGGCGGGTTGTACTCACCATCGCCCGGATGCCCCTGGATATTCCGTGATCCCTGTCACTGGTGCCACCTTTAAAAGGCCAATGGACACACGGTTGTGCTTTCTCAGTTTGGAGCTGCCCTGCACAGTTTACCTCGAGCATGGCGGATCCTGGGCAATTACACCGCGGTTTCTCGACAGGGGCACGGAAGTGCTGGTGGATAAGCTAGTACAGAATGAGACCATTCTCTTCCCAGGACAAGCATCAATAACCTTCCCCACTCTGTCAGGATAAGGGTCACCGTATTCTCTCTCCTCCCTCACACTCACTAAATATCTGTTATAGAACCAACCCCGAACCAGGCTCATGCTCCACCACTCTCAC
>NW_025195743.1:0-2254 GCF_004010195.1 Chiloscyllium plagiosum
TGCGCTTTTCCAGCAACACATTTTCAGCAGTTGTATGACATTTGTCAAGTCTGTGCAATCTCCCAAAACTGACACTTCCATGATTGTCATAAATGTTCTGTAAGTGATTAGCATGATTTATCATAAATAGCAATATACATCGGCATGCACATGAATGACTGATGGGTGGTTGTTTGGTGTGAGTTCGAATCAGATTTGCTTTGGCAGGTTTGAAGCCGGGAGCGTCAGCAGCAGATTACTGGCTTCATTAAGCCTGTACTTCATAGCTCAAGGTTCAAACAGCAGATGGAATAAACCAGTGAGATTTATTCTGGAATAGTGAGTATTTCAAGTTAAAAATGGTCAGGGCATGGTATCAGGAATCAGCTCATAGTCAAAGGGATCACCCACAGTTATGATATGTCTGCTTGAACCGCAGATCTTGGCCACGGATGGTTTGGAAACAGTGGAAGGAAGTGGAGTTAGTAAGCAGAACAGTAGACAGTGACCTCCATGTTCTTAGTATTTAAATAACAAAGATAATGATACAATACATTGCAGTTCTCCGCTGAAACTGAGGAGGTCAACATAGAGACCGATGGGTAACACTGCCAGAGCAGAGAGGGAGACAGTAATTGAACACGTTCATTATGTAGTTAGTAGTGGTCTGTAGAGTAAATATCTGGATTCAGAGTTTTAACAGGAACAGTAATAGTGGCAAGAAGTGTAGACTTTATGAAAGAACAGCCATATAGTCATAACAGGTTTATAGAAAAACAAATCTGGACAGTGACACTTACCAGGAACACCAACGGTAGCCAGGAAAGGATAATAAATATATTGAATAATGAGAAGAGCGTAATGGATCCGCCTTGATAATGACAACCAACCAATTTCAGAAAGAATCCAAACATAATCGGATAAACTCCTGTGTATTATTGGAATATTCCAGTGAAATGTTCTCAGATTCTGATCATACTTGGAAGATTCCAGTCAAATATTCTACGATTCTGATCCTTTGTTGGAACATCCCAGTCTATTGTTCTCAGATTCTGATCCATTGTTGGAACATTCCAGTCTAATGTTCTCGGATTTTGATCCAGTGTTGTTAAATTCCAGTCTAATATTCTCAGATTCTGATCTCTCCTCCCCCTCGGATTGCTGATCCCTGTTAATGCTGTCGGTGATGCTCCCGCTCATGTTATGGGATAACACATTGAAGGAGCCCATTTATCATTAAAAGATGGAATCCCTCCATTGCGATAACTAGAATCCTTGGAGATTGGCATTCACAATAAAAGGGAGCATTTACTGGGTTTGGATGGAATGGATGAGCGCTGCTGAGGGATAGAGCATAAATCTTTCAATGAGGGATATTCCCGGAAATACATCCAGGGAAGTTATTTGGGTGGAACTGAGAAATAAGAAAGGGACGATCACCTTATTGGGATTGTATTATAGACCCCCCCTAATAGTCAGAGGGAAATTGAGAAACAAACTTGTAAGGAGATCTCAGCTATCTGAAAGAATAATAGGGTAGTTATGGTTGGGGATTTTAACTTTCCACACATCGACTGGGACTGCCATAGTGTTAAAGGAGAGGAATTTCTTAAGTGTGTACAATTTTCTGATTCAGTATGTGGATGTACCTACTAGAGAAGGTGCAAAACTTGACCTACCCTTGGGAAATAAGGAGAAAGTGAGTACTGCAGATGCTAGAGATCAGAGCTGAAAAATATGTTACTGGAAAAGCGCAGCAGGTCAGGCAGCATCCAAGGAGCTGGAGAATCAACGTTTCGGGCATAAGCCCTTCTTCAGGAATTCTCGGGAAATAAGGCAGGGCAAGTGACTGAGGTGTCAGTGGGGGAGCACTTTGGGGCCAGCGACCATAATTCTATTCATTTTAAAATAGTGATGGAAAAGGATAGAGCAGATCTAAAAGTTGAAGTTCTAAATTGGAGAAGGCCAATTTTGACGGTATTAGGCAAGAACTTTCGAAAGCTGATTGGAGGCAGATGCTCGCAGGTAAAGGGACGGTTGGAAAATGGGAAGCCTTCAGAAATGAGATAACAAGAATCCAGAGAAAGTATATTCCTGTCAGGGTGAAAGGGAAGGTGATAGGTATAGGGAATGCTGGAAGACTGAAGAAATTGAGGGTTTGGTTAAGAAAAAGAAGGAAGCACATGTCAGGTATAGACAGGATAGATCGAGTGAATCCTTAGAAGACTATAAAGGAAGTAGGAGTATATTTAAGAGGGAAATCAGGAGGGCAAAA
>NW_025195743.1:3217-4532 GCF_004010195.1 Chiloscyllium plagiosum
AGGTTCATAGCTCCTTGAAAGTGGAGTCGCAGGTAGATAGGATAGTGAAGAAGGCGTTTGGTATGCTTTCCTTTATTGATCAGAGTATTGAGTACAGGAGTTTGGGAGGTCATGTTGCGGCTGTACAGGACATTGGTTAGGCCACTGTTGGAATATTGCGTGCAATTCTGCTCTCCTTCCTATCGGAAAGATGTTGTGAAACTGGAAAGGGTTCAGAAAAAATTTACAAAGATGTTGCCAGGGTTGGAGGATCTGAACGACAGGGAGAGGCTGAACAGGCTGGGGCTGTTTTCCCTGGAGCGTCGGAGGCTGAGAGGTGACCTTATAGAAGTTTACAAAATTATGAGGGGCATGGATAGGATATATAGACAAAGTCTTTTCCCTGGAGTCGGGAGTACAGAACTAGAAGGCATAGGTTTAAGGTGAGAGGGGAAAGATATAAAAGAGACCTAAGGGGCAACTTTTTCACGCAGAGGGTGGTGTGTGTATGGAATGAGCTGCCAGAGGAAGTGGTGGAGGCTGGTACAATTGCAACATTTAAGAGGCATTTGGATGGGTATATGAATAGGAAGGGTTTGGAGGGATATGGGCCGGCTGCTGGCAGGTGGGACTACATTGGGTTTGGGATATCTGGTTGGCATGGACGGGTTGGACCGAAGGGTCTGTTTCCATGTTGTACATCTCTATGACTCCATATTGTTCGCCATTTTTGGAACTTGAGCTGGTCAACAGCAATTTGAATTTACATTACATCTTTCATATATATAAATATCCTTCAGAGCATTATAAATCAAAGTGTTAACACTGAGCATAGCCAAAGATATGAGAGCAGTTTCGCCAGGAAGAGGTTTTAAGCAATTCTACAAGAGGAAAGTGAGGTAGAGGGAAGATTGGATCTCCGTACTTAGTCTCAGAGAAGCTGACTGATATAGTGATTTACATAAACAGTGGTCAAGAGGCCATATTTAGAGAAACAGTTTTCAAGCTGGAAGACATTTCAGTGGAAGAGAGGGGTGATGTCATTAATTTTAAAACAATGATGAGAAGTTTAACTAGAAGCAGGTGTGGGTAATTGTTATAGAGGCCTACAGCATGGAAACAGGCCCTTTGGCTCAACGTGCCCTCACCGCCCAGTTTTCACAATTAAACTAGTCCTATTTGATTATGTTTGGTCCGTATCTCTCCATACTCCCTCCATCCATTTTCCTGTCTATGTACCTGTCTAAATGTTTCTTAAATGACAAAATCATACACACTTCCATCACTATCTCTGGCAGTCCTCTCCAGACACTCACCACCCTCTGTGTGAAAAAAT
>NW_025195744.1:0-4532 GCF_004010195.1 Chiloscyllium plagiosum
GGTGCTCTGGTTTCCTCTCACAGTCCAAAGATGTGCAGGTTAAGTGAATTGACCATGCTAAATTGCCCAAAGTGTTAGGTACATTAGTCAGAGGGAAATGGGTCTGGGTGGGTCACTCTTTGGAGAGCGGGTGTGGGCTAGTTGGGCCGAAGGGCCTGTTTCCACACTGTAGGGAATCTAATCTAATATATAGGCAGTACCCACCCTGAATACATAGGCAGTCCCCACCCTGAATATAAAGGCAGTCCCACCCTGAATATATAGGCAGTCCCCACCCTGAATTAATAGGCAGTGCCCACCGTGAGTATATAGGCAGTCTCACCCTGTATATATCGGCAGTCTCACCCTGTATATATCGGCAGTCCCACCCTGAATATATAGGCAGTACCCACCCTAAATACATAGGCAGTACCCACCCTGAATACACAGGGAGTCCCATCCTGAGTGTATAGGCAGTACCCACCCTGAATACATAGGCAGTCCCTACCCTGAATATATAGGCAGTCCCACCCTGAATATATCGGCAGTGGCCACCCTGAATATATAGGCAGTGCCCACCCTGAATATATAGGCAACCCCCACCCTGATTATATAGGCAGTCCCATCCTGAATATATAGGCAGTCCCACCCTGAATATTTAGGTAGTCCCAACCCTGAATATATAGGCAGACCCCAACCTGAATATAGAGGCAGTCCCCACCCTGAATATATTGGCAGTCTCACCCTGAATATATAGGCAGTCCCACACTAAATATATAGGCAGCCCCCACCTGGAATATATAGGTAGTCCCCACCCTGAATATATAGGTAGTCTCACCATGTATATATAGGCAGTACCCACCCTGAATATATAGGCAGTCCACACCCTGAACATATAGGCGGTCCCACCCTGAATGTATAAGCCGTCCCCACCCTGAATATATAGGCAGTCCCAACCCTGAATATATAGGTAGTCCCAACCCAGAATATATAGGCAGTCCCACCCTGAATATAAGGCAGCCCCCACACTGAATATATAGGTAGTCCCAACCCTGATAATATAGAGATAGTCCCCACCGTGAATATACAGGCAGTCCCATCCTGAATCTGTAGGTAGACCTGACCCTGAATACATAGACAGTCCCACACTGAATATATAGGTAGTCCCAACCCTGAGTATATAGGCTGTCCCCACCCTGAATATAGAGGCAGTGCCCACGCTGAATATATAGATAGTCCCACCCTGAATATATAGGTAGTCTCACCCTGAATATATAGGCAGTCCCCACCCTGAATATAGAGGCAGTCCCCACCCTGAATATATAGGCAGTACCCACCCAGAATATATAGGTAGTCCCCACCCTGGATATATAGGTAGTCTCACCCTGAATATATAGGCAGGACCCACCCTGAATATATGGGCAGCCCCCACCATGAATATATAGGCAGTCACAACCCTGAATATATCAGCAGTCCCACCCTGAATATATAGGTTGTCCCAACCCTGAATATATAGGCAGTCCCCACCCTGAATATACAGGTACTCCCCACCCTGAATATACAGGCTGTCCCTCCCTGAATATATAGGCAGTCCCCACCCGGAATATATAGGTAGTCCCCACACTGAATATATAGGTAGTCTCACCCTGAATATATAGGCAGTACCCACCCTGAATATATGGGCAGTCCCCACCATTAATATATAGGCAGTGCCAACCCTGAATATATAGGCAGTCCCCACAATGAATAGATAGGTAGTTTCACCTTGAGTATATCGGCAGTCCCCACCCTGAATATATAGGTAGTCTCACCCTGAGTATATAGACAGTGCCCACTATGAAAATATAGGCAGTCCCCACCCTGAATATATAGGTAGTTTCACCTTGAGTATATCGGCAGTCCCCACCCTGAATATATAGGTAGTCTCACCCTGAGTATATAGACAGTCCCCAACATGAATATATAGGCAGTGACCACCCTGAATACATAGGCAGTCCCCACCCTGAATATATAGGCAGTTCCCACCATGAATATATAGGCAGTGCCCAACCTGAATACATAGGCAGTACCCACCCTGAATATATAGGTGGACCTCACCCGGAGTATATAGGTAGTCCCCACCCTGAATATATAGGCAGTGCCCACCATGAATATATAAGCAGTGCCCAACCTGAATACATAGGCAGTACCCACCCTGAATATATAGGTAGTCCCCACCCTGAATATATAGTTAGTCCACACCCTGATTATGTAGGCAGTGCCCAACCATGAATATATAGGCAGTCCCCACCATGCATATATAGGCAATCCCCACCCTGAATATACAGGCAGTACCCACCCTGAATATATAGGCAGTCCCCACCCTGAATATAGAGGCAGTGCCCACCCTGAATATACAGGCAGTACCCACCCTGAATATAGGTAGTCTTGCACTGAGTATATAGGCAGTCCTCACCCTGATTATATAGACAGTGCCCAACCTAAATACATAGGCAGTACCCACCCTGAATATATAGTTAGTCCACACCCTGAATATGTAGGCAGTGCCCAACCATGAATATATAGGCTGTCCCCACCATGCATACATAGGCAGTCCCCACCCTGAAATACAGGCAGTACCCACCCTGAATATAGGTAGTCTCGCACTGAGTATATAGGCAGTCCTCACCCTGATTATATAGGCAGTGCCCAACCATGAATATATAGGCAGCCCCCACCATGCATATATAGGCAGTCCCCACCCTGAATATATAGGTAGTCCCAACCCTGAATATATAGGTAGTCCCCACCTGAATATATAGGTCGTCCCCACCCTGAATATAAAGGCAGTACTCACCCTGAACATATAAATAGTCCCTACCCTGAATATATAGGTGGTCCCACCCTAAACATATAGGCAGTGCCCAACCTGAATACATTGGCAGTATACACCCCGAGTATATAGGCAGTCTCCACCCTGAACATATAGGCAGTGCCCAAACTGAATACATAGGCTGTACCTACCCTGAATATATAGGTAGTCCCCACCCTGAATATATAGGTAGTCCCCACCCTGAATGTATAGGCAGGGGCCACCATGAATATATAGGCAGTCCCCACCATGAATATATAGGCAGACCCCACTCTGCATATATAGGCAGGGCCCAAACTGAATACATAGGCAGTACCCACCCTGAATATAAAGGCAGTACTCACCATGAACATATAGATAGTCCCCACCCTGAATATATAGGCAGTCCCCACCCTGAATATACTGGCAGTCCCACCTTGAATATATAGGCAGTGCTCACCCTGAATATATTGGCAGTCCCACTCTGAATATATAGGCAGTGCCCACCATGAATACATAGGCAGTCCCCACCCTGAATATATAGGCAGTGCTCAACCTGAATACATAGGCATTACCCACCATGAATATATAGGTAGACGCCCCCTGCGTATATAGGTAGTACCCACCCTGAATATATGGGCAGTGCCCACCATGAATATATAGGCAGTGCCCAACCTAAATACATAGGCGTTACCCATCCTGAATATATAGGTAGTCCCCATCCTGAATATATAGTTAGTCCACACTCTGATTGTATAGGCAGTGCCAAACCATGAATATATAGGCAGTCCCCACCATGCATATATAGGCAGTCCCCACCCTGAATAAACAGGCACTATCCACCCTGAATATATAGGTAGACCACACCCTGAATATATAGGTAGTCTCACACTGAGTGTATAGACAGTCCACATCCTGAATATATAGGCAGTGCCCAACCTGAATACATAGGCAGTACCCACCCTGAATATATAGGTAGTTCCCACCCTGAATATATAGTTAGTCCACACCCTGAATATATAGGCAGTGCCCAACCATGAATATATAGGCAGTCCCCACCATGCATATATAGGCAGTCCCCGTGCTGAATGAACAGGCAGTACCCACCCTGAATATATAGGTTGTCTCACACTGTGTATATAGACAGTCCACACCCTGAATATATAGGCAGTGCCCAACCATGAATATATAGGCAGTGCCCAACCTGAATACATAGGCAGTACCCACCCTGAATATATAGGTAGTCCCTACCCTGAATATATAGTTAGTCCACACCCTGAATATATAGGCAGTGCCCAACCATGAATATATAGGCAGTCCCCACCATGCATATATAGGCAGTCCACGTGCTGAATGAACAGGCAGTACCCACCCTGAATATATAGGTAGACCCCACCCTGAATATATAGGAAGACCCCACCCTGGGTATATAGGCAGTCCCTACCCTGAATACACAGGCAGTACCCACCCTGAATATAAAGGTAGTCCCCACCCTGAATATATAGGCAGTGCCCACCCTGCATATATAGGCAATCCCCACCCTGCATATATAGGCAGTCCCCACCCTGATTATATAGATAGTCCCCACTCTGAACATATACGTAGTCTCACCCTGAGTATATAGGCAGTCCCCACCCTGAATATATAGGCAGTGCCAAACCTGAATACATAGGCAGTACCCACCCTGAGTATATAGGTAGACCCCATCCTGAGTATATAGGTA
>NW_025195745.1:0-4533 GCF_004010195.1 Chiloscyllium plagiosum
GAATAAAAAGGACTTGCATAGCTTTACAGAGGTTAAAAAATAAGTTAGAAATAAGACATTGTTCAAGGATTGACATGACTGCCAGATAAAATAACTTAAAAAAAATACATTACAGCAGCTCAGAGCAAGGTCTTTGCACAGAGTGTGAATAGCGGCCCCATCCCCAATCCAACACCCAACCCTGCTCCGCTCCTAGCCACAGACTGCTCGGGACAGGCACACAGCTGTGACAAGGTCAGTGCCAGGACGGTCAAGCCAAGTCCATCGCTGTCCAGGCCTTGATTCCGATGCTAGTCTGGGACTCGCTTGCACAATATTATGTTACCGCCTCCCCACGCTGCGCCAGGAATCACTCCGCACGCGACTCCAGGACTCACTCCCCACGCTGCTCCAGTACTGACTGCACATGCTGATCTGCTACTCACTTTCCACGCTGCTCCGGGACTCACTGCACACGCTGTTCTGTTACTCACTCCCCACGCTGCTCCGGGACTCACTGCACACGCTGTTCCGTTACTCACTCCCCACGTTGCACAAGGACTCACTACACACGCTGTTCTGTTACTCACTCCCCACGCTGCTCCAGGACACTCTGCACACGCCGTTCTGTTACTCACTCCCCAAGCTGCCCCAGCACTCACTGCACACACTGTTCTGTTACTCACTCCCCACGCTGCTCCGGGATTCATTGCACACTCTGTTCAGTTGCTCACTTCCCACGCTGCTCCGGGACTCACTGCACATATCGTTCTGTTACTCACTCCCCACGCTGCTCCGCAACACACTGCACATGCTGTTCTGTTACTCACTCCCCACGCTGCTCCACAACTCACTGCACATGCTGTTCTGTTACTCACTCCCCACGCTGCTCCAGCACTCACTGCACACGCTGTTCTGTTACTCACTCCCAACGCTGCTCCAGCATTCACTGCACACACTGTTCTGTTACTCACTCCCCACGCTGCTCCGAGATTCACTGCACATGTTGTTCAGTTACTCACTCCCCACGCTGCTCCAGCATTCACTGCACACACTGTTCTGTTACTCACTCCCCACGCTGCTCCGAGATTCACTGCACACGCTGTTCTGTTACTCATTCCCCACGCTGCTCCGGGACTCACTGCAAACGCTGTTCTGTTACTCACTCCCCACGCTTCTCCGGGACTCACTGCACACTCTGTTCTGTTACTCTCTCCCCACTCTGCTCCAGCACTCACTGCACACGCTGTTCTGTTACTCACTCCCCACGGTGCTCCGGGACTCACTGCACACGCTCTTCTGTTACTCACTCTCCACGCTGCTCCAGCACTCACTGCACGCACTCTTCTGTTACTCTCTCCGCACGGTGCTCCAGCACTCACTGCACACGCTGTTCTGTTACTCACTCCACACGCTGCTCCGGGACTCAATGCACATGCTGTTCTGTTACTCGCTCCCCACGCTGCTCCGGGACTCACTGCACACGCTGCTCTGTTACTCTCGCCCCACGCTGCTCCTGGACTCACTGCACACGCTGTTCTGTTACTCACTCCCAACGCTGCTCCAGCACTCAATGCACACACTGTTCTGTTACTCACTCCCCACGCTGCTCCGGGACTCACTGCACACACTGTTCTGCTACTCACTCCCCACGCTCCTCCGGCACTCACTGCACACGTTGTTCTTGTACTCAGTCCCCATGCTGCTCCAGGACTCACTATACATGCTGTTCTGTTACTCACTCCCCACGCTGCTCCAGGACACACTGCACACGCTGTTCTGTTACTCATTCCCCACGCTACTCCGGGTCTCACTGCACACACTGTTCTGTTACTCACTCCCCACCCTGCTCCGGGACTCACTGCAGACGCTGTTCTGTTACTCACTCCCCTTGCTGCTCCAGCACTCACTGCACACGCTGTTCTGTTACTCACTCCCCACGCTGCTCCGGGACACACTGCACACGCTGTTCTGTTACTCACTCCCCACGCTGCTACAGGACTCAGTGCACACACTGTTCAGTTGCTCACGTCCCACGCTGCTCCGGGACTGACTGCACACACTGTTCTGTTACTCACTCACCACGCTGCTCCAGGACACATTCCCCACCCTGCTCCGGGACACACTGCACACACTGTTTTGTTACTCACACCCCACGCTGCTCCGGGACTCAGTGCACACGCTGTTCTGTTACTATCTCCCCACGGTGCTCCGGGACTCACTGCACATACTGTTCTGTTACTCACACCCCACGCTGCTCCGGCACTCACTGCACACACTGTTCTGTTACTCACTCCCCACGCTGCTCCGAGATTCACTGCACACGCTGTCCTGCTACTCACTCCCCACGCTCCTCCGGGACTCACTGCACACGCTGTTCTGTTACTCACTCCCCACGCTGCTCCGGGACTCACTGCACATGCTGTTCTTTTATTCACTCCCCACGCTCCTCCGGGACTCACTGCACACACTGTTCTGTTACTCACTCCCCACGCTGCTCCGGGACTCACTGCACACACTGTTCTGCTACTCACTCCCCACGCTCCTCCGGGACTCACTGCACACACTGTTCTGTTACTCACTCCCCACGCTGCTACAGGACTCAGTGCACACACTGTTCAGTTGCTCACGTCCCACGCTGCTCCGGGACTGACTGCACACACTGTTCTGTTACTCACTCCCCACGCTGCTACAGGACTCAGTGCACACACTGTTCAGTTGCTCACGTCCCACGCTGCTCCGGGACTGACTGCACACACTGTTCTGTTACTCACTCCCCACGCTGCTCCAAGACACATACCCCACCCTGCTCCGGGACACACTGCACACACTGTTCTGTTACTCACTCTGCACGCTGCTCCGGGACACACTGCACACACTGTTCTGTTACTCACTCTGCACGCTGCTCCGCGACACACTGCACACGCTGTTCTGTTACTCATTCCCCACGCTGCTCCGGGACACACTGCACACGCTGTTCTGTTACTCATTCCCCATGCTGCTCCAGGACAGACTGCACACGCTGTTCTGTTACTCACTCTGCACGCTGCTCCGCGACACACTGCACACGCTGTTCTGTTACTCATTCCCCACGCTGCTCCGGGACACACTGCACACACTGTTCTGTTACTCATTCCCCATGCTGCTCCAGGACAGACTGCACACGCTGTTCTGTTACTCATTCCCCACGCTGCTCCGGGACACACTGCACACACTGTTCTGTTACTCAATCCCCACGCTGCTCCGGGACACACTGCACACGTTTTTCTGTCACTCACTCCCCACGCTGCTCCGGGACAAACAGCACATGCTGTTCTGTTACTCACTCCCCACGATGCTCCGGGACTCACTGCACACAATCTTCAGTTACTCACTTCCCACGCTGCTCCGGGACTGACTGCACACACTGTTCTGTTACTCACTCTGCACGCTGCTCCAGCACTCACTGCACACACTGTTCTGTTACTCACTCCCCACGCTGCTCCGAGATTCACTGCACACGCTGTTCTGTTACACATTCCCCATGCTGCTCCGGGACACACTGCACACACTGTTCTATTACTCAATCCCCACGCTGCTCCGGGACACACTGCACACGTTTTTCTGTTACTCACTCCCCACGCTGCTCCGGGACAAACAGCACATGCTGTTCTGTTACTCACTCCCCACGCTGCTCCGGGACTCACTGCACACACTGTTCTGTTAATCACTCCCCACGCTGCTCCGGGACACACTGCACACACTGTTCTGTTACTCACTCTCCACGCTGCTCTGGGACTTACTGCACACGCTGTTCTGTTACTCACTCCCCACGCTGCTCTGGGACACACTGCACACACTGTTGTGTTACTCACTCCGCACGCTGCTCCGGGACTCACTGCACACGCTGTTCTGTTACTCATTCCCCACGCTGCTCCGGGACTCACTATACACGCTGTTCTGTTCCTCACTCTCCACGCTGCTCCGGGACTCACTGCACACGCTGTTCTGTTACTCACTCCCCACGCTGCTCCGGAACT
This sequence comes from Chiloscyllium plagiosum, assembly GCF_004010195.1. Taxonomy (NCBI): domain Eukaryota; kingdom Metazoa; phylum Chordata; class Chondrichthyes; order Orectolobiformes; family Hemiscylliidae; genus Chiloscyllium; species Chiloscyllium plagiosum. The sequence continues at coordinate 3,999 of NW_025195745.1, forward strand.
CACTGCACACACTGTTCTGTTACTCACTCCCCACGCTGCTCCAGGTCTCACTGCACACATGTTCTGTTACTCACTCCCCACGCTGATCCGGAACACACTGCACACGCTGTTCTGTTACTCATTTCCCACGCTGCTCCAGCACTGATTGCACACGCTGTTCTGTTACTCACTCCCCACGCTGCTCCAGCACTCACTGCACACAATCTTCAGTTACTCACTTCCCACGCTGCTCCAGGACACACTGCACACACTGTTCTGTTACTCACTCCCCACGCTGCTCCGGGACTGACTGCACACACTGTTCTGTTACTCACTCCGCACGCTGCTCCAGCACTCACTGCACACACTGTTCTGTTACTCACTCCCCATGCTGCTCCGAGATTCACTGCACACGCTATTCTGCTACACACTCCCCTCGCTGCTCCGGGACACACTGCACACGCTGTTCTGTTACTCACTCCCCACGCTGCTCCGGCACTCACTGCACACGCTGTTCTGTTAGTCACTCCCCACGCTGCTCCGGGACAAACAGCAC
>NW_025195746.1:0-4533 GCF_004010195.1 Chiloscyllium plagiosum
TTGATTTCGAAGCTCCTTGGATGCTGCCTGAACCGCTCTGCTCTTCCAGCACCACTAATCCAAAAACCCCAGGAACCCCATCCAGGACAAACATACAAATAGAAAGCAGGAGACAACAGCTTCGCTTCACTTGGAGGTCGCCACTGATGATGTTACCTAGCCAGGTAATGAAACGTCTGGATATCAAACCTACAGCTCAGTGAGCAAACCTACACCCTATAGGTGTGAAAGTAAGATGCAATACAGAAATATGAAATTTACAAATGGATATGGATAGATTAGGTGAATGGGCCAAACTTTAACTGAGGAAGTTTAACATGGATAAGTGTGAGGTTGTCTGCTTTTGGTCAGAGGAATACAAAGGCAATTTATCCAAGTGGAACAAAACTTCAGAGTGCTTAAGTGCAGAGAGATCAGGATGTCCTTGTGCATGAATCACAGGAAACTAGCATGCAGGTACAGCAGGTAATAAGAAAAGCAAAGGGAATTTTCATGCACTGCTAAAGGAATATAGTATAAAAGTAGGGAAGTATTGTTACAAATGTACAGAGCATTAGTGAGATTGCACTTGGAGTATTGTGAACAATGTTAGGGTCCCCTTACTTGAGGGAAATTTGCTAATGCTCTTCAGGAGGGTTTAAACTAATTCAGCAGGGGGATGGGATCTAAATTCAAGTTCCAGTGTCCAGGAGGTTGAGAGTAGTGAGGTCAGAAATATGGTTTCAAGGTCACAAGAGTTCACCAGCAAGCAGGAAGGTGATTAATGTGTCTACTTCAACACCAGGAGCATCCGGAATAAGGTGGGCGAGCATGCAGCATGGGCTTGTATTTGGACCTTTGATATTGTGACCATTTCGGAGACATGGGTAGAGCAGGGACAGGAATGGTTGTTGCAGGTTCCAGGATTTAGATGTCTCAGTAAGAACAGAGAAGATGGTAAAAAAGGGGGAGGTGTGGCATTGTTAATCGAAGACAGTATTACGGTGGCAGTAAGGATGTTTGAGGACTCGTCTACTGAGGTAGTATGGGAGAGGTTACCCTGTTGGGAGTTTTCTATAGGTCTCTGAATAGTTTGAAACTTGGAAGGGTTCAGAAAAGATTTACAAGGATGTTGCCAGAGTTGGAGGATTTGAGCTATAGGGAGAGATTAGATTATATTAGATTACATTACATTACAGTGTGGAAACAGGCCCTTCGGCCCAACAAGTCCACACTGACCCGCCGAAGCGTAACCCACCCATACCCTTACATTTACCCCTTACCTAACACTACGGGCAATTTAGCATGGCCAATTCACCTGAGCTGCACATCTTTGGACTGTGGGAGGAAACCGGAGCACCCGGAGGAAACCCACGCAGACACGGGGAGAACGTGCAAACTCCACACAGTCAGTCGCCTGAGGCAGGAATTGAACCCGGGTCTCTGGCGCTGTGAGGCAGCAGTGCTAACCACTGTGCCACCGTGCCACCCACGGTGAGAGGTTGAATAGGTTAGGGTTGTTTATCCTGAAGCATCAAAGGTTGAGGGGTGACCTTATATAGGTTTATAAAATCATGAGGGGCATGGATAGGATAAATAGACAAAGTCTTTTCTCGGGGGTGGGGGAGTCCAGAAGACGGCATAGGTTTAGGGTGAGAGGGGAAAGAAATAAAAGGGACCTAAGGGGCAACTTTTTCATGCAGAGGATGGTGCATGCATGGAATGAGCTGCCAGAGGAAGTGGTGGAGGCTGCTACAAAAGGCATCTGGATGGGTATATGAATAGGAAGGTTTTAGAGGGATATGGGCCAAGTGCTGGCAATGATCTCCAGCATCTGCAGACCTCACTTTCTCCTTTAGAGGGATATGGGCCAAGTGCTGGCAAATGGGACTAGATTAGGTTGGGATACCTTAGGCAAGATTAGAGTGGTGCTGGAAAAGCACAGCAGGTCAGGCAGCATCCGAGGAGCAGGGAAATTGACCTTTCGGGCAGGAGCCCTACATCAGGAATGAGCCCTTGATGAACGGCTCCTGCCTGAAACATTGATTTTCCTGCTACTCGAATGATGCTTGGCCTGCTGTACTTTTCCAGCACCACTCTAATCTTGACTCTAATCTCCAGCATCTGCAGTCCTCACTTTCGCCTAGGTTGGGATATCTGGTCAGCATGGACGAGTTGGATTTAAGGGTCTGTTTCCGTGCTGTACATCTCTATGACTCTACGTACTGGATAGGAGCGAGAGTAACAGGGTAGTTGTAATGGGGGGCCTTTGACTTTCCAAACATTGACTGGGAATATTATAGTTCAAGTACTTTAGATGGGTCAGTTTTTGTCCAGTGTGTGCAGGAGGGTTTCCTGACACAGTATGTAGACAGGCCAACAAGGGGCGAGGCCACATTAGATTTGGTACTGGGTAATGAGCCCGGCCAGGTGTTAGACTTGGAGGTAGGTGAGCACTTTAGTAATAGCGATCACAATTAGGTTATATTTACTTCAGTGATGGAAAGAGATAGGTATATACTGCAGGGCAAGAGTAAATGCTGGGGGAAAGGCAATTATGATGTGATTAGGCAAGATTTTGGATGCATAGATAGGGAAGGAAATTGCAGGGAATGGGCACAATTGAAATGTGGAGCTCATTCAAGGAACAGCTACTGCATGTCCTTGATAAGTATGCACCTGTCAGGCAGGGAGGAAGTTGCCAAGCGAGGGAGCTGTAGTTTATTAAAGAAGTGAAACTTTTGTCAAGAGGAAGAAGGAAGTTTATGTTAGGATGTGATGTGAGGGCTCAATTAGGGCGCTTGAGAATTACAGGTTAGCCAGAAAAGACCTAAAGAGAGAACTAAGAAGAGCCAGGAGGGGACAGGAGAAATCATTGACAGGTAGGATCAAGGAAAATCCTAGAACTTTCTATTGGTATATCAGGAACAAAAGAATGACCGGAGTAAGATTATGGCCAATCAAGGACAGTAGTGGGAAGTTGTGCATGGAGTCAGAGGAGATGGGGAAGCACTAAATGAATATTTTTTGTTAGTATTCACACTGGAAAAAGATGATGTTGTCAAGGAGAGCACTGAGATACAGGCTACTGGACTAGACAGGATTGAGATTTACAAGGAGGAGGTCTTAGCAATTCTGGAAAGTGTCCCCTGCGCCAGATGGGATTTATTTTAGGATTTTCTGGAAGGACAGGGAGGAGATTGCAGAGCCTTTGATCTTTATGTTGTCATTGTCTACAGGAATAGTGCCCGAAGACTGGAGGATAGCAAATGCTGTCTCCTTGTTCAAGAAGGGGAGTAGAGACAACCCTGGTGATTACAGACCAGTGAGCCTTACTTCAGTTGTGGGTAAAGTGTTGGAAAAAGTTATAAGAGATAGTCAACATGGCTTTGTGAAGGGTAGGTCGTGCCTCATAAACCATATTGACTTCTTTGAGAAGGTGGCTGAAAATGTGTTGCTGGAAAAGCGCAGCAGGTCAGGCAGCATCCAAGGAGCAGGAGAATCGACGTTTCGGAAACGTCGATTCTCCTGCTCCTTGGATGCTGCCTGACCTGTTGCGCTTTTCCAGCAACACATTTTCAGCTCTGATCTCCAGCATCTGCAGTCCTTACTTCCTTCTTTGAGAAGGTGACCAAACAGGTGGATGAGGGTAAAGCAGTTGGTGTGGTGTATATGGATTTCAGTAAGGTACTTGATAAGGTTCCCCTTTGTAGGCTGCTGCACAAAATGCAGAGGCATGAGATTGAGAGTGATTTAGTGATTTGGATCAGAAATTGGCTTGCTGAAAAAAGACAGAGGGTGGTGGTTGATGGGAAATGTTCATCCTGGAGTTCAGTTACTAGTGGTGTACCACAAGGATCTGTTTTGGGGCCATTGCTGTATGTCATTTTTATAAATGACCTGGATGAGGGCGTTGAAGGGTGGGTTAGTAAATTTGCAGATGACACTAAGGTCGGTGGAGTTGTGGATAGTGACGAAGGATGTTGTAGGTTACAGAGGGAGATAGATAAGCTGCAGAGCTGGGCTGAGAGGTGGCAAATGGAGTTTAATGTGGAAACGTGAGAGGTGATTCAACTTTGGAAGGAGCAACAGAAATGCAGAGTACTGGGCTAATGGTAACATTCTTGGTAGTGTAGATGAGCAGAGAGATCTCTCTGCTCAGGCACATAGATCCTTGAAAGTTGCCACCCAGGTTGATAGGATTGTTAAAAAGGTGTGTTAGGTTTTATTGGTAGAGGGATTGAGTTTCGGAGCCACGAGGTCATGCTGCAGCTGGACAAAACTGTGGTGTGGCCGCTTTGGAAAGGGTGCCGAGGAGATTTACTAGGAGGGAATGGTATGGTTGCCTGGTATGGAGGGAATGTCTTATGAGGAAAGGCTGAGGGAACTGAGACGGTTTTCATTAGAGAGGAGGTTGAGAAGTGACTTAATTCAGACATACAAGATAATCAGAGGGTTAGATAGTGTGAACAGTGAGATCCTTTTTCCTCGGATGGTTACGGCGAGCACGAGGCGACATAACTTTAAATTGAGGGGTGATAGATACAGGACAGA
>NW_025195747.1:0-3277 GCF_004010195.1 Chiloscyllium plagiosum
CCTTCAGCCCTCGACGTTGTGCCGTTTATCCCACTCTCAGATCAGACTAACCTACATGCTTCTGTTCACTTTGTTCTATGTGCCTATCCAAGAGTCTCTTCAGTTTCCCTCACGTATTTGACTCCACTACCACCGCTGGCAATGCATTCGACACACCTACCACTCTCTGAGTAAAGAATCTACCTCTGATATCTCCCCTAAACCTTCCTGTGATTACCTTAAAACCATGTCACCTAGTGACAGACATTTCTGCCCTGGGAAAATGCCTCTCATCATCTTGTACACATCCAGTGAGAAAAGCCCTCGCTTCCTCACGGTTTCTTCATAAGACCTGCCCTCCAGTCCAGGCAGCATCCTGGTAAATCTCCTCTTTACCCTCTCTGAAGCTTCCTTGTCCTTCCTATAATGAGGGTACAGAACCGAACACAATATTCCCTGTCCGGTCTGAGCAGGGCTCTATCGAGCTGCAGCATAACCTCGCGGCTCTTAAACTCAATCCCCCTGCAACTGATAACCAACACACTATACACCTTCTTAACAACCCGATCAACTTGGGTAGCAACTTTGAGGGATTTGTGGACACGCACCCCAAGATCCCTCTGTTCCTCCACACTGCCAAGAATCCTGCCTTTAACCATGTATTCAGCATTCACATTCGAGCTTGCAAGGTGAATCACTTCAGTTTAAACTCCATCTGCCACTTCTCAGCCCAGCTCTGCATCCTGTCAATGTCTCGTTGCAACCTACAATAGCCCTCCAGATTCTGTACCACTCCAACCACCTTTGTATCATCGGCAGACTTACTAGCCCACTCTTCAACACCCATATACAAGTCATTTATAAAAGTAACAAAGAGCAGAGGTACCAGGACTGATCCCTGCGGGACACCACTGGTCCTTCTCAGTGATCTAGCTCCCCTAACTCTCTGCATAAGATAATTCCTGACATTTACTACCCTCTGTTTGAGGAAAGCGTTCTCTGCTTCTGCACCAAGACCTATTGATATCAACAAAAGAGGGAACACAGGGGTTCAGGTAAGAGAAACTGACCCTGAACTCAAGGCAGTATTTGACTGAGGATGACATCTAGGAGCCTGAACAAAATCACACTTTATGAGAATTAATTGTGACTTCTCCAATGTTTGGAGTCATTCATGACACAAGGGAAGATGATTATTATCGGTGGGCATCAATCATCTCAGCCGTGGGTCACATCTGCAGGAGATCCTCAGCGTAGCTGACTCAGCCCAGGCATCTCCAGTTAGTCATCATAGAATCTCTACAATGCGGAAGGAGGCTATTCAGCCCATTGAGTCCTAACTGAGCAGATTGGATTCCCTACAGTGTGGAAACAGGCCCTTCGGCCCAACCAGTCCACACCGACTCTCCGAAGAGTAACCCATACAGACAAATTTCTCTCTGACTAATTCACCTAACATAATGGACAATTTAGCATGGCCAATTCACCTGATCTGCACATCACTCATGGCAACCATAAACCATCAGGATTTCTTATTTCATTGATAACCTTTGGTAAAGAACCCTAACATTTTTGCCCTGTCTGAACTCAGTTTCACCTCAGATCCACAACAATGTGGTTGGCTCCATATTGCCTTGACAAATGGCCGCATGGTCAAGGGCAGTTAGGATGGACAACAAATGCTGCCCTCGCCAGTGATGCTGGCATCCCGCGAAACAACAACATTAAAGGTGAAATAACCAAGGAAATGTGGATGCTGGCGATCTGAAATAAAATTCTCCACTGTCTGAAAGATTGTTAGAGAATCTCAGCAGGTGTGGAAGTCTGTCGGAAGAAACACAAATAACGTTTCGAATTCAGTGAGCCTATCAAAACTGAATGCAACTGAGAAATAATGTTATTATATCAGGGATGGTTGGATGGGTGAGCAGGAGGAAACCGGAGCACCCGGAGGAAACTCATGCAGACAAGTATCTAGTTGCCACGTTCCTTATAAAAGGTTCCAATTTTTTTTCTCACAGCTGACATCAAGCTATTTAGTTTTCTGTTTTCCCTCTCCATCCTGTTTTAAATATTTAAGTTTACAATAGTTGTTTTCCAGTCTGCAGCGTCCTTTCCAGAATCTAACTAGCTTTGAAGAATAATCAGTAATTCTTTCATTAGCTCTGTTCTCATTTCAATCACTCTGGGATGTAGCTCATCAGATGCAGAAACTTATGAAACTTCAACTCAAATAGATTTTCAATAACATACTCTTCATTAATTCTGATTTCCAGCAGTTTCCCATTTTTACCAGTCACTCTGTTCCCTAATATTTCTGTACCTTCCTCTGTGGAGATGGAACCAATGCATTCATCTCAGCAGGCAGATGATTTCAGTCAGCTCGTGAATACAGTGGAGGATTGCACTTCAGAGATGGTGGATATATTACCCACTGCTGCCTGCAAAGTTCCAGAATCAATCCAGTTTAATACATCGTGAGTGTCAGCACAATCCTGTCCCCAGTGTGAGACTGCAGATTATAATGAAGGAGGGGATACAGCTCAGTGACCACTTCAATTTTGAGACAAGCTGGTTTTACACTTTACACCTGAATGGGTGCAGCTTAGACAAATGTTCCTGGAAATCCCAGAGAGTATAGTACAGTGCCCTGCTCCTCCCTGTTCACACAGCTTCCCTTCTTAGGATTCTCAGCTCCATTTGTTTCCCATGGTACTAGACACACTGTAAATGCAGTATTCAGAGCGGGGCCCCAGAACCTCGGGGCTCCCTGAATGAACTCAGTAGCTGACATCGCAATCCTGAGAACACCATCCACAAAGCCTCCACTGACTTTCTAGATGACAGCAGCAAGTCAATTCCACACACCCATAGTGCATCCATTCAGTGTTGAAAATGCCTTGGTCTCCTCAGTTTCTCTTCCTGGCTGAGAAAGCTGTTACATCTCCATAAAGTCACACAGTAACAGTTTCTCTCTCCAAAGAAGCAGTTGACAATGTAACATTATGTTCCTCTACATCTCAGCGACTACAACTATTGCCGATGGAGTTGATCACCACACTCAGAGACGAGAAATAGAGGAACATAACTCACAGTAAGCAGGGACATCCCATAATAAATATGATATTCAGGAATATGTGAAAAGGGGAAATGTTAGAATAAATTCCCATTCTATTTTCCTTCTAGTCCATCATCAGCAACCTTTTTCTTGCTTTTCTTTTCTCTCCCTCTCTCTCTTTCTCTCTCTCTTGCTGCACATGATCCACTCACCACAAACCTCCCGCTCTCCCTTCCAACC
>NW_025195747.1:3478-4534 GCF_004010195.1 Chiloscyllium plagiosum
CGGGACTCTTAGTCCAAATAGGGCAAAAATGTTAGGTTTCTTTACCAAAGGTTATCTATAAAATAATAAAAGAAATCCTGATGGTTTATGGTTGCTTTGAGTGTAATTAGGTTTCATTCTAATTTTTGTCACTGAAATTTAAATTTAGTCATCGACATTGGTAAGATTTCAAACAATTCTTTTAGAGTCATAACCTCTGCCTCTGAGTTACACGGTCAGTGACGTTATTACTCTTGAGACAGAGTTCCTATTGTGAAGTAACTATAGAGAAAGTTTGTGGTCAAACTATTTGTAACTGGAAGAGAAGTCAGATGAGAACTGGAGCCACATAATTTCTCGTTAATTAAGGGGTAGATGATGGCGAAGTCAGCAACAGAACTCAGGCAGAGTTGGAAACTGGCCATATTCTGTCGGTGGGTGTCGGTATGTTTGATGACAGAGAGAATATGGAGACATAAAACAGCTCACAGTAAAAAGGAGACTCAAGGTTCCGAACAGTCTTTTTCCTTCTCAGATGTTTACAAGTAAGTAGGTTGGAAATACATGAAAATGAAGTGACGTTTGTGACTGAAAGTTTATGTATTTGTTAAATGTAATTAACCAGAATAACAATAACATTCAGCATCATTGAGAGAATTGACAGAGATAAGCTTACCAGGAACACCAACAATAGCGAGAATGGGATAGTACCCAGCTTGAATAATCATCAGTCCGGCTCGTATCCGCCATTCTAACCATGCCCAATCCCGAGAAATCCAGTAAAGACCCCAAAATAAACTCCTGTCCATTGTTGTAACATTCCAGTCTAATGTTCTCAGATTCTGATCCATTGCTGGAATATTCCAGTCTAATGTTCTCAGATTCTGATCCATTGTTGGAACATTCTAACGTTCTCACATTCAGTTCTCTCTCTATTTCTCTTTAGCTGCTGATCCTAGTTTTGGTGATGATGATGCTACCTCTGATACATGGCATAACAGGTTGAAAGAAGCCCCTGATAATGGAAGAGGGAAACCCTCCAGTGACCCAGTTAGATCTAGGGAGACTGGTATTAAT
>NW_025195748.1:0-4534 GCF_004010195.1 Chiloscyllium plagiosum
TACCCGGGAGGGAGTTACAGACTGGAATCTAATTGAGGGGTTCGGGGTGTGTTATATACTGAATAACAGATACCCCGAAGGGAGTTACAGATTGGAATCTAATCGAGGGGTTCGGGGTGGGTTATATACTGAATAACAGATACCCCGAAGGGAGTTACAGATTGGAATCTAATCGAGGGGTTCTGGGTGGGTTATATACAGAATAACCGATACCCAGGAGTGAGTTACAGACTGGAATCTAATGGAGGGGTTAGGGGTGGGTTATATACAGAATAACAGATACCCCGGGAGGGAGTTACAGACTGGAATCTAGTCGAGGGTTTCGGGGTGGGCTATATACAGAATAACAGATACCCAGGAGGGAGTTCCAGACTGGAATCTAATAGAGGGGTTCGGGGTGGGTTATATACAGAATAACAGATACCCGGGAGGGAGTTACAGAACGGAATCTAATCGATTTGTTCATGGGAATTGCTTGAAAGTGTGAATGATTTGGGTAGGGCATTGACTGGAAGCAGGGGTTGCGTTGTCTGTGCGAATTACTGTTGAGGCTGTGGGTGTCCACAGGGCCCTTGGTGGTCTGTGCCTCCAGCCACTGTGCTGCCTGTTCCTGCTGCATGATTGAAAGGTCTGGCATGGCCTGAGTGGAGGGTGAGTGACAGAGACAGATTTCTGGGTCACAGGGCCGACTCAAGGAGACACAGAGAAACAGCCAGACCTAAACGGGGGAAGCAGTTCAATGTTGAATTACAGTGTGGAGCTTGGTCATTCATCCCATCTGGACTGCACACATGGCTAACCCACCCTAACCTGCACAGCCCTAGGAACTATGGGACAATTTAACACGGCCAATCCACCCTAACCTGCACATCCCTGGGCACTATGGGACAATTTAGCCTGGCCAATCCACCCTAACCTGCACATCTCTGGGCACTATGGGACAATTTAGCATGGCCAATCCACCCTAACCTGCACATCCCTGGGCACTCTGGGACAATTTAGCATGGCCATTCCACCCTAATCTGCACATCCCTGGGCACTATGGGACAATTTAGCATGGCCAATCCACCCTAACCTGCACATGGCTGGGCACTTCGGGACAATTTAGCATAGCCAATCCACCCTAACCTGCACATCCCTGGGCACTACGGGACAATTTAGCATGGCCAATCCACCCTAACCTGCACATCTCTTGGCACTATGGGACAATTTAGCATGGCCAATCCACCCTAACCTGCACATGGCTGGGCACTTCGGGACAATTTAGCATGGCCAATCCACCCTAACCTGCACATCCCTGGGCACTATGGGACAATGTAGGATGGCCAATCCACCCTAACCTGCACATCCCTGGGCACTATGGGACAATTTAGCATGGCCAATCCACCCTAACCTGCACATCCCTGGGCACTATGGGATAATTTAGCATGGCCATTCCACCCTAATCTGCACATCCCTGGGCACTATGGAACAATTTAGCATGGCCAATCCACCCTAACCTGCACATCCCTGGGCACTACGGGATAATTTAGCATGGCCAATCCACCCTGACCTGCACATCTTTGGACTGTGGGAGGAAACCGGAGCACCTGGAGGAAACCCACGCGGACATGGGGAAGAATGTGCATTCTCCACACAGACAGTTGCCTGAGGCTGGAATTGAACCTGGGTCCCTGGCGCCGTGAGGGAGCAGTGCTAGCCACTGAGCCACCGTGCCTTCTCATATTCCATTCCGGACCTACTTGAACGCGCCACATTGTGCCTTTTAAAGCAGAACAGCAGTTCAGAATGTTTTCTGTTGTATATTACTGTTTTGTGATCGGAAATGAATGTGGCCTGGCACTTGCCCACCCCATCCCTAATTGCCCCTTGAACTGAGCGTTCTGTTTGGTCCGTTTCACAGAGAAGTTCAGAGTCAACACCATCGCTGTGTGTCGGGTCTGGGACCACGTGTAGGCCCCAGACCAAGGTAAGGGCCGCAGATCTCCCCTCCCCCCCGCAATGTGTGTCCCCCGCCAATGAGGGGTATTTACCACAATCGATGAGGGTCATCACAGTCACTATCCCCGAGATTAGCTTCCGATTCCAGATTCGACACATCCACTCTAAATCCCATCGGGGGCTATGATGGGATCGGTTCCCATGACCACCAGAGCATTAGCCTGGATCTGTGGGATTGCTGACCCACTGACGTTTCCATGACACCACCTTCACCTTCTGACGCTGTACACGGGCAAAGGGGTGGCATGTTGTGGTCGGACTGTATTGTTGGGCAAGCACAGATGTGATGAAATGAGTGGCCTCTTCCACAGTGCACAGGCCCAATGACACGTACACCTCAGCAATGCAAGTATCATCGCAATCAGCACCACAGGTGATGAAGGGAACCGAGGAGCCATTGCACTCTCTCTCACACACACACACATACAGTCGCACGCACACACTTAGCAACTCACCCATGCACATGCTCACTCAGTCCCCAGGACCTGATCAGGTATACCCTGGAACTCTCTGGGAAGCCAGGGAAGTGATCGCTGGGCTACTTACTGACATATTTGTATCATCGATAGTCACAGGTGAGGTGCCGGAAGACTGGAGGTTGGCAAATGTGGTGCCACTGTTTAAGAAGGGTGGTAAAGACAAGCCAGGGAACTATAGACCAGTGAGCCTGATGTCGGTGGTGGGCACGTTGTTGGAGGGAATCCTGAGGGACAGGATGTACATGTATTTGGAAAGGCAAGGACTGATTAGGGATAGTCAACATGGCTTTGTGCGTGGGAAATCATGTCTCACAAACTTGATTGAGTTTTATGAAGGGATGGTGATGTGTGGAGCAGAACTTACATGTGGCAATGTTTCCATGTATCTGCTGCCCTTGTCCTTCTAGATGGTAAAGGTTGACAGTTTGCAAGATGGTATAGAAGGAGCCTTGGTGAGTTTTGTGGTGTATCTTGTAGATGGTATGCACTTTTGTCATTGTGTTTTGGTGGTGAATGGCATGAACACTGAAATATTAAAATTAGGATGCTATATCGTGGCTGGGTGGTGAGTGGTACTGCAACTCCACTAATGTGGAGATTATTCCATCATTTTCTGACTTGTGTCTTGAAGATAGTAGACAGGTATTGGAGAGAAAGTGGTGAGTTGCTCACAGAATCATTACACTGTAGGAATTCAGCCGGTTGTGTTGATACTGGGCTCTGAATGAGTATTATGACTGTCACTTTTCTTAAATAAAAATATGATGAATAATCATCTAATTTCCTTCCGAATGCCTCACTTAAACACTTCCAGGTGGTGAATTCCAAATCCAAACTAGCCATTGCGTGAAAACGTAGATTTTCTCATAGCATATTTCTTTCTTTCTTTCACAAATTACTGTACATCTGTGCCCTCTTGTTCTTGATTCTTTTGTGTGAGGGAATCATTTCTCCCCATCCAATGTGTCCAGTGCTCTCTTGATTTTTGAAAAATTCTTTCTCCTCATAGCCTCCAAAATAGTCCCAATTCCTCCAATCTATTGTCCAAATTTAAGTGTCTCATCCCTGGAATTATTTTCAGAAAGTTTTTCTGCACTTTTCCCAAATGTATTCACATCCTTCCCAAACTGTGGAACACAGAACTATGCACAATACCGTAGCTGAGGAGTAACTAGTGTCTTATAAAGTTCAGGAGAATCGACGTTTCGGGCATTAGCCCTTCTTCCTGAAGAAGGGCTAATGCCCGAAACGTCGATTCTCCTGTTCCCTAGATGCTGCCTGATCTGCTGCGCTTTTCCAGCAACACATTTCCATCTCTAAATAGACAAGGTCTTTACCCTGGGGTGAGGGAGTCCAGAACTAGAGGGGAAAGATATAAAAGAGACTTAAGAGACAACTTTTTCACACAGAGGGTGGTCCGTGTGTGAAATGAGCTGCCAGAGGAAGTGGTGGAGGCTGGTACAATTGCAACATTTATAGAGTCATAGAGATGTACAGCACGGAAACAGACCCTTCGGTCCAACCTGTCCACGCCGACCAGATATCCCAACCCAATCAAGTCCCACCTGCCAGTACCCAGCCCATATCCCTCCAAACCCTTCCTATTCATATACCCATCCAAATGCCTCTTAAATATTGCAATTGTACCAGCCTCCACCACATCCTCTGGCAGCTCATTCCAAACACGTAACATACCACCCTCTGAGTGAAAATGTCACCCCTCAGTTCCCTTTCCCCTCTCACCCTAAACCTATTCCCCTCTAGTTCTGGACTCTCCCACCCCAGGGAAAAGACCTTGTCTATTTACCCTATCCATGCCCCTCATGATTTTGTAAACCTCTATAAGGTCACCCCTCAGCCTCCGACGCTCCAGGGAAAACAGCCCCCAGCCTGTCCCTCTCCCTGAGCTCAAACCCTCCAACCCTGGCAACATCCTTGTCAATCTTTTCTGAACCCTTTCAAGTTTCACATCATCTTTTTGATAGGAAGGAGACCAGAATTGCACGCAGTATTCCAACAGAGGCCTAACTAATGTCCTGTACAGCCACAACATG
>NW_025195749.1:0-1845 GCF_004010195.1 Chiloscyllium plagiosum
TTCAGTAGTCTGGCTGTTCACATCAGTCAGTCAGTTTTAAGGCTGCTGGTTAAAGAAAGACCTGCATGGAAGAAGGCGTTCCATGTTGAATCTCGCTGCCATCTCTCTCTCATAAGAACTTGTTTTTGATTTTTCCTTTTTTTTTGCCAAAGGGCGTTTATGGGGATTCTTGCAAGTATTTAGAATAATATCATTAAGTTGGAATGATCTGTTTGGTTTACAGGCAGGTTACGTTATTTTATTTGCTGTTCTCTTTTGTTTGTGCCCCATTCTGTGATCTTGCAAATAAGTTTTGTTTTGGATGTAAGTTTACTCGCTGAGATTCAGGGTGCGTTTTCAGACGTTTCGTCATCATGACTAGCAAAATCATCAGTGAGAGCGTCCGGTTAAGAGCTGCTGGCTTGTCCGACCATTATATTTATTGGTGTGAAGGGGGTGACGTAATTTCCGGATAATTTTTTAAAAATGATGGTTGACAGGGTCTTAATCGATGTATTTATTGATGGAGATGTGGTCAGAATGCCAGGCTTCTCGGAATTTTCAAGAGTGTCTGTTTCGCCTGTCTGAGAATGTGGGTGTTGTCCCATTCAAATTGGTATCCTTCTAAGGAAACTCGTGATAGTGGTTTGTGTCTTTCGGTGTCTATTTGGTGCTCATGTATCCTGATGGCAAATTTCCTGCTTGTTTGTCCGATGCGTTATTTTTTGACAGTTTTTGCATGTTATTTTGTAAATGACATTAGTTTTACTGGGAGAAAGTGAGGACTGCAGATGCTGGAGACCAGAGTTGAAAAGTGTGGTGCTGGAAAAACACAGCGGGCCAGGTAGCAATCGAGGAGCAGGAGAATTGACGTTTCGGGCAAAAACCCTTCTTCAGGAATGAGGTTGGAGTGCCAAGCGGGCTGAGTTAAAAGGTAGGGGGAATGGAATGTGGGGGAGTGGCGCTGGGAATACGATAGGTGGAATGAGGTGAGGGTGAGGGTGATAGGCTGGAGAGGGGGTGAGAGCAGAGAGGTCGGTAGGAAAATTGCAAGTCAAGAGGGCGGTGCTGAATCCGGAGATTGAGAGAGGGATAAGGTGCGGGGAGGGGAAATGAGGAAGCTGGAGAAATCTACATTCATCCCGTGTGGTTGGAGGGTTCCTAGGCAGAAGATGAGGTGCTCTTCCTCCAGGCGTCGTGTGGCCAGGGTCTGGCGATGGAGGAGGCCAAGGACCTGCATGTCCCTGGCGGAGTGCGAGGGGGAGTTAAAGTGTTAACCCAGAGGCGGTTGGGTTGGTTGGTACGTGTGTCCCAGAGGTGTTCCCTGAAACGTCCCGCAAGTAGGCGGCCTGTCTCCCCAATGTAGAGGATACCCACAGCGGGTGCAGCGGATATAGTAAATCATATGCGTGGAGGTGAAGGTGAATTTGCCACGGATATTGAAGGATCCATTGGGGCCTTGGAGGGAGGTGAAGTGGGAGGTGTAGGCGCAAGATTTGCACTTCTTGCAGTTGCAGGGCAAGGTGCCGGGAGTGGAGGTTGGGTTGGTGGGGGTGTGGATCTGACAAGGGAGTCGGGGAGGGAGTGGTCTCTCTGGAATGGTGATAGGGATGGGGAGGGAAATATATCCCTGGTGGTGGGGTCTGTTTGGAGGTGGCGGAAATGACGAAGGATGATACAATGTATCCGGAAGTTGGTAGGGTGGAAGGTGAGGACCAGTGGGTTTCTGTCCTGGTGGCGATTGGAGGGACGGAGTTCGAGGGCGGAGGTGCACAATGTAGAGGAGATGCGGTGGAGAGCATCATCGATCACGTCAGAGGGGAAATTGCGGTCTTTGAAGAAGGAGGCCATTTGGGTTATTCAGTC
>NW_025195749.1:1889-4534 GCF_004010195.1 Chiloscyllium plagiosum
GTAAATGTCTGTGTTGAGTCGGTCGCCCGAGATAGAAATGGAGAGGTCTCGGAAGGGGAGGGATGAGTCTGAGACGGTCCAATTAAATTTCAGGTCGGGGTGCAAGGTGTTAGTAAAGTGGATGAACTGTTAAACCTCCTCGCGGGAGCACAAGGTAGCACCAATACAATCATCGATGTAGCGGAGAAAAAGGTGTGGGTTGTTGCCTGTATAGCTGCAGAAGATGGACTGTTCCACATATCCGACGAAGAGGCAGGCATAGCTGGGGCCTATGCAGGTGCCCCTGGCTATTCCTTTGGTTTGGAGGAAGAGGGTAGGATTGGAAGGAGAAATGTTAAACTGAGGATCAGTTCATTCAGTCGAAGGATGGTGTCAGTGGAAGGGTACTGGTTGGGTCAGGGGGAGAGGAAGAAGCGGAGGGCTTGGAGGCCTTCGTGATAGCGGATGGAAGTGTATAGGAACTGGATTTCCATCGTGAAGTTAAGGCGTTGGGGGCCAGGGAAGCGAAAATCATGGAGGCGGTGACTGGCATGGGTGGTGCTCCGAAAGTAGGTGGGGAGTTCTTGGACTAAGGGGGACAGGACAGTGTCAAGGTATGCAGAGATGGGTTCAGTGGGGCAGGGTCAGGATGAGACAATGGGTCGGCTAGGGCAGTCAGGTTTATGTATTTTGGGCAAGAGGTAGAAACGGGCGGTGCGGGGTTGTGGGACTATGAGGTTGGAAGCGGTGGATGGGAGATCTGCAGAGGTGATGAAGTTATGGATGGTCTTGGACATGATGGTTTGTTGGTGGGAGGTGGGGGCATGGTCAAGGGGGCAATAGGAGGAGGTGTGCGTGAGTTGGCATCTAGCTTCAGCAGTGTAAAGATCGGTGCGCCAAACTACCATTGTGCGTCCCTTGTCTGCTGGTTTGATGGTGAGGTTGGGGTTGGAGCGGAGGGAGTGGAGGCCTATGCATTGTGAGGGTGAGAGGTTGGAGTGGGTGAGAGGGGCGGACAGGTTGAGGTGGTCAATGTCGCAGCGGCAGTTGGATATGAAGAGATCGAAGACGGGTAAGAGGCCAGCACGGGGTGACCAGGTGAATGGGGTTATTTGGAGGCGGGAGAAGGGTGGTGGGAGTCCTAGTTGAAGAGGTTGGCCTGTAGGCGAAGGCAGCGGAAGAAATGCTTGATGTCTAGCCGCGTGTCAAACTCATTGATCAAGGAGCGTAGGGGGATGAATGTGAGGCCTCTGCTGAGGACTGATCGTTCATCCTCAGAAAGGGGGATGTCTGGAGGGATGGTGAGAATACGGCAGGGCTAGGAGCTGGGACCTGGGACCTGGTGTGGGGCTGGAGCTCGGAGTGGGGGCAGAATTATGCATGAAGGCAGAGTTAGTCGTATGGGCGGAGTTAGTCATGGGGATGGAGTTGATCGTGGGGGCGGAGTTCGTCGTGGGGGCGGACATCGATGTGGGAGTGGCGTAGCGTGCGGTGTGGTCCTTGATAGTTTTACTGGTAACACCTCACGAATCCTTGAGGTTCATTAGTCAGTACAACAATGGTTCAACAATGGTTCCAAAATCAGACGGTATGCAATGGTTCTGTGTACTGTATTGAAAAGCCAATGCAAGCACAAAGAATGCAGCATATCTGATTTCGTCTTTGGAAGTCTATTTTACAACGTGGGGCAACCAACTTATATTTCTAAGTTGGATTGTTCAGAGGGTACTGGCAGGTATCTTTGTCTCGAAGAGCTAAGACAATTTTGGCTTTCATTTTGTTGAATGAACTGTATCCATTAAAGACATGCCATTTGGTATGAAAAATGCGCCAGAAAAATTTCCGAGGCAAACCAGCAGGGTCAATTGTGGATTACCCGATCGTGTAGCATATACACATTACCTGGTGATATTTAGTCGCTCGTGGAAGGAAGATTTGCAACATTTATCAGAAATGAACGATAGAATTTCGGAGGCAAGCTTGGTGATAAACCCTTTAAAAGCGAATTTATCAAAGCCAAGGTAATCTTTCTGGACCATGTCATTGGACGTGGACAGACAGCCTCACGGAATGCAACAACAAAATTTATTGGGCCATCTCCCGTATAATTGACAAAAAGGGCAGTACTATGATTTCTCGGAGTGCATAGTTTTATTGAAAATTCGTGTTAAGTTTTAGCTGCTTCACTTACTGAATTGCGAAAAAAAAACGTTTCAGGGGTCATCGGACTGTCGGAATGTACTTGAAAGCTCCAAGATGTGTTAACCACTGTCCCAGTAGTTAATTAGTCATATCTAATTGCGCAAAGTCACTCAAGGTGTCGATCAATGCGTATGATGTGGGTGTCGGTGCTGTGCTCTTGTAGGAAGATATCAGGAAGATAGAAACATCTATGGGGAATTTCTCCACGAAATTGAGCATGCAGCAGCTGACTATTTGGCAGTTGAGAAGCAGACATTTGAGTTCAATGTTCATGTTACCAGTATTGTTTCTGAGGCAATCAGATGCAAAAATCATAACCCTTTGATGCATGTGGAAAAAAATTGAGGACGAAAATTCGAGACTGATTTGATGAAGTTGTTGTTACAGCCAATCAAATTGAAAATTATGCAAATGACAGAACCACAATACGCGACTGCCATTGTAATGTCGAGACAACGATGAGA